>NW_004955613.1:129985-132502 GCF_000276665.1 Chinchilla lanigera
CAGGGTGGTGGTGGCCAAGGCAGTGACAGCATCACGAGACCGTGCTGGGAGGACTGAGGCAGCCATGCTGGGACAGAGGCAGAGCCGGGCAGGTGAGAAGCAGATATTCCCCGGCCGGATAGCGCGCATCTGTAGTCACAGCTACCTGAGGAGCTGAGGTGGGGCAAACGCTTAAAATGAGACTTCTTAAAAGATACTTGTGGTACAAAACTAAACTGAAACCAGGATTTTCACGTAACAGTGACATTCGTTATTGCTAAGCTTATTGTGTACTAAACATATTTCTGCCCTCCAGGTGCACAGGTCTTCTCAGATGTAAAATTGAGATGGTTTATGATGATAAGCTTTCTCCTTTAGATGTATTTCTCTGCCTTTCTCTTGTGCTCCAGCATACTCCGGCATATGAAGCACATCACACAATGCTTACAGTCCTCACAGACAGGTAATGGCAGAGAGAGCGCGCCTCTCCCTTAAACCTCAAGTAATAAACAGAAAGGAAGGGCAGCACAGTCGCCCCCACAAGCATGGTTAGATGGGGTTATTTGCAGTTTTAAGTTTTGAACGAGCACCAAGAAAGTAAATGCTGTCCTGCTGCACTTCACGGGCAGCCGGCTTCTATCTCCAGACTGACTCCTTGGTGCCTAACGTCCTTTTCTGGGAAGCCCACGCTTGTTGGAACACTTCTGCAGAAGGTACTCCTCCTCAAGGAGACAAAAAATGTCTATGGGTCAATACAACTTTATTGATTGGGGACCTAGGGGATCCCTACCACGTGGGACTAACAGTGTTTCCAATAGGCATGAAGTGTTTTGGAACTGGATTACCATGACAGCCTCCCAGACCCTCCCTCACGGGAACTTACCTGGGAGGTTGCAGGGTTTTGCTCACCAACGCCACAGGCTTTGATGAATGGCAACTCTGGGCCTACACAATCTACTGTTTGGAAACGTGCCCTGCCCTGTACTGTGGGGGGAAAATTGATGGATCATAACATGCACTCCACTAAGGACACAGTGACACAGGGGTGGACAGAGTGGGAAACAAAGACCTTCAGTACGCATTCACAGTCCTCAAGTTTTCATTCATGGAACTATGGTCTGGAATGAAACTTCCCTTCAGTGTACAGGTTGTACCACAAGTCACTGCATTCAAGCAGGAGAAGCCATTCATTTGGGAAAACGAAGGGGTCCCTCTGCCCCCTCCTGACAGCCCCTCCCTCCCCCAGGTTGATGAGCACGTGGCTCCACTGCAACCTGCTCTCTCACCCCTGGCCCGCTGAGGCCCCACATGTGCAGAGCTGCAAACCTGTCCCTTTGAGCAGCTTCCCTTGCTCTGCTGGCCCTTTCCCATCAGGAGCCCTGTCTGAAGCTCTCTGACCTCCTGCTTGGTGTCCAGACCTCACAGTGCTGAACCCCACGGGCCCCACAGCTGATAAAAGTCTGGTTCCCTCCCGTTCTCCAAGTGCAGCTCAGTTCCTTTGCCTCTGGTGACCTGAAATTGCTGTAACGACTGACGAACGTTTCATGGTCCTGGGACGTGTGCCGGGGTGTGGACACGGGTTCATCTAACTGAGCCCTGGTCTCACACCACGATGCTGCATCTCCACAGTCCTTAGCTGATCATCTTGAACACAGAACTGACAGAACGATTGACCTGGTCAGTGCTGGAATGGTCTCAGGTACCACTGACCTCAGTGCGGCCGTCTCCTCCATTGTCCTCGCTCACTCTCTCCAGACTGCTCGCTTTGTAGACAACTGGACGCCATGGTCTGATTTTCCTCATGTACTGATAAATATGACTCTTTTCTTTGTTATTAGGGAATCTTGTACTTCTTGAGTTCTCTGTCTGCTTAGGCATGATCCTAATGTATGGCATACAGTCTCCTAAAGTATACTCATCTATACCTCATGGCCATAGTAAAATCCTATAAAGGTCATTAAAATCTGGGATATTCTGAAAATCCATGGAGGGCATTATTTTGTTTAAGCCTCATGTTGGTTTTCCGTCCGTCTCTGGAGAAAGAACCATCCACCCATCTACTCCTCCAGCTCATGTCAGCCAACAGCTTGACTCAAACCCGCTCATTTACCCAAGAAATACGTGGAGGTGTCATTACCATACAGAAAGTATCTCACACACTGTGAAAATAAATTATGATCTGCTAGAATTTCAGGTCTTTTTTTTGTATACTGACATAAAAATTTAAAACATCACTACAGCAAATCTACAAAGACTAACTGTTGTATTAGGAGTTGTTTTCCTTCTTTTCATGCCCATGAGAAAATATTATTTTCACCACTTAAAGTAACTTCATTCTTGTTCTGTAAAATTTCTTCCACTATGTACATCACCTAAATATATCAAAAAATGGGTTTAAAGTCAACATTAAAATGTCAAGGTACTAATAATATTATAGTTTTTTTAAAGAAAAAGTGCTGTATTTATTTATCTTGAGGCTCGGGCAAGAGGCCAGTCCCTTAAAGCTCTTGAAGAGCTGATTAAGTCCGCGCCCGAGCA
>NW_004955613.1:133794-137263 GCF_000276665.1 Chinchilla lanigera
TTTTTAAAGATATTATTTCATACCTTGCTCTATTTTTATTTCACACTAGGCTGTTTACAAGAGCACACAATTCTGTAATTGTCATTTATGAGAGGACTGGGATCATCTTTGAATTCTTTTCAAACAATACACTTCAACTGCTTCAAGTGTAAAAATGGTGCAAGTAGATAAGACTAAATACAATTTCTGATGTGGAAAATGTTTCATTTTAGCATACCTGCCCTGGAGACAGGGACTGACTGAAATAAATGTGATGCTTGATTTAAATGACAAGCACCAAAGTGAAAGAGATAAAAGGACATCTGAGCAGAGGGTCTGTAATTATTTTAATCAAATAGATACTGCTGAGCAATAAAATGCATCAACATACTTTGACAAAACATACAAGACAATTTACATGATGAAACCAGCTCTGCTGTCCAGGGGAGAGACTGCCAGTGAGCTGTATCTGCAGAAGCTTTGAGTGCAGGATCACAGGTCTTCTCACTCTCATCGTCCATCACAGGCCTTCCAGTGAGTGGTTTCTACGGAGTTAGTAATGTAATGAACTGAAGAAAGGATCTCTTATGCCGGTACGAGATGAGCAAATTGTGCTACATCAGAATTATTCATTGTTTATATCCGTCACTTTCACTCTGCGTCTTTGGGTTCTGGTGTCCTGATGTCGGTTTTGTTTCATGAGGATCCATATGTGTAGTGTAGGACACACAAATCTAATCAGATACTCTGCAATCCAAAATGCTCATAAATCTGAAATACTCTGAATATATGCTGCTGTGACGGTCCAAAAAGTTCAGATTTCAGAGCATTTGGAATTCAGGAGCACTCCTGCTTTGGAATTAAATTATTGACATCCTTCCCCTGGTAAACGCAATGCAAATACTCCAAATCCCACAAATCTCTGAAAACGAAAACTCTTCTGACCTTGAGCATTTTGGGCATGGGATATTTATCTTCTATCGGCTATGTGTCTCCTCACTTGCTCCTGGTCACAATATGCTAACTTAGTGTCGCCCTAATAATCATAGCGCATGTTACTATGTTTTCAATATTGGAAATGCACTTTAAAGTCAAAAGAGTGAAAATGCTACTTGGGATTTTATACATGATCCTTGAAATATTCCTATGTTTTTGTGTGTGTGCATGTGTGTTTCATTTGCATTGTGACTAGGTCATGTGGTTAAACGTTTGATGGCTGTAAAACACTTGAGTTTAACTTCAGTGGCAACGCAACACCTGTGTGTCATAACTGACACAGATCTCTGGATGCTTACATGTGTTGCGGGATAACTTATACTCCTTTCCTAACTCTCCCTAGTTCTGAAATTCCTCAGCACCAGCTGTGTGTCCAGTACAGCAGGTCGGTCCTGACCCAGCTGCGGAGCGAGAGCAGGGCAGGCAGCAGATGAGCCCCAGTGCCTGCCCTGCGGCCTCAGCTGCACATCAGCCCAGGCGGCCTGCGCTCCTGCTCTGCTGAACACGGGTAGATTTCCTGTGTGTACTTCCTGGGAACCATTAAGGGACAGAATCTCCTGCCCACCTGCAAAAGTGCCTTCCACAGTGTAGAAAGATGTAAACAGCTTTGTTAAGTGTTAGAGCAGAATGTGATGCACAGGGTGAGCAATCAACTAGCAAAGCTTATTAAGTCACTTACAACTGGTCATGAGATCGCTCCAGCAGGAAAGAGTCCCCCAGCCCACCAAGCCACGCAGATGTGCTCTTATGGAAAAGACGCCTTTCCTCAGTTAGCAAAGACTCACTGTCTGCTGCATAACTTCCTTGCTACATTCATCTTGAAAATGAAGCAGCCACTGATATCAGGAATTGTCTTTTCCCAAAGGAAAATAGACCTTTTCCTGCTTTTATGTCACACTGACAGACACCACTGGGAGCACAGTCCCAGGGTTCACCTGCGCAGGACGGGAAGGGCGGCGTCTCTCCTCAGGGGGCTCACGCTCTCATCTGAGGTTTCCCGGGCCCTTAAGAAGGGTGTGTGTGGGTTATAAAACCGAGAAGAAGCTCATGGGGCTAAAAAGGTTTACATTCCGGAGATGAAAATGGAAGTTTCTAAAGAAAGAAAAAGAGAAAGAAACAACTCCTCTTGGAAAATGGAGAACTGCTGTTTTTAGTTTTTATTTAATTTCTATAATGCCACAAAGAGATACCTCATTGTAATTTTGTACTATTTCATACACATCTTTTCGTATTCATTTTCTTTTTAAAAACTTATCTTAATTTTATTAGTATATGTTTATAACTCATGCAGTGTACACCCATCTTGGGAGCGGTCACATGTGCACACGGCAGCTCTTTTTCTAATCCCCTCGCTCCCCCTGTCCCCTCCTCTGGGTCCTCTATCACATTTTCCAAACTTGCTGATATTACCTCTCTTAGCTCACCTTATGCATGGAATGTCTGCCTGGAATAGAGTTACTATTGTGCATGGCACGACTTTATTCTTCTAATTTCCCCTTCCCGTCCTCCTCACCCCTCCCCATGTTCCCTTGGACCACTTCCCTACTGGACGACATCTGTCCCGGTGTCACTTCTGTCCATCCTGTATTATCTTTTCTGTTTGTCCTTTGCCTTGCTGAAATGAGAGATACCATATGGTATTTAAGCTTCTGTGTCTGATTTTTTCATGCAACATTATACTTTCCAGGTGCATGTGTTTTCCTGGACATGACTTGTGTTTGCCATTCTTTATGCCAGAGCAGTATTCCATTCTATGTAGATACCACAGTTTCTTTATCCGAGCATCTGCTGATGGGTGTACAGGTTGCTTCCAGGATTTGGCTCTCACACATTGTCCTGCTATAAACATCAGCATGCATGTATCGCTGCACTGTGATGACTGAAGCTCTTTGGGGAAGATACCGAGCAGGGGGAAGCTGAGTTACATGGAATTTGTAACTTCACTTCTTTGAGGAATCTCCATACAGATTTCCACAATGGTGGACTAGTTGGCATTCCCCCCAACAGCCCAGGAGGGTTCTTTCTGCCTCAGCCATGACAGCATTTGTCAGTAGTTGATTTCCTAATGATGCTGTTCTTTCCAGAGTAAGATAGAATCTTAGTTGTTTTAATTTGAATTTCTCTGCTAACCAGAGACGTTGAACACTTTTCATACATTTGCTAACCATCTGTATTTCTTCCTCTGTGAATTGTCTGTTCATTTCTCTAGACCACCTCTTGACTGGGTCTTTAATTTTAGGTGGTTTAATATTTGTTGGGCTCTTTGTATATTCTAGATATTAGTCCTCTGTTTGAAGAGTAGCTGGGTAAAAAATTTCCCATTCTGTAGATTTTCTCTTAACAACACTGATTGATTCTTTTGCTGTACAGAAGCTTTGTCATCTGACGTAATCTCACGGGTCGATTCTTGCTGCTATTTCTTGTGCAACTGAGGTTCTGTGTAGAAAATCCTTCCCCACACCTATGTCTGTAAGTGTTTTACCTATTTTACCTC
>NW_004955613.1:137713-157436 GCF_000276665.1 Chinchilla lanigera
CACTGAACATGAACAGGAGCCTTAGGAGTAAAGCCATGTTGCCAGCACTGGCTGTGCCTGTCCAGGAGCGATGCTCATCCTTCCATTTCCTAAGATCCTGCTCCGTCTCCTTCTGCAGAGTGCTGTAGTTTTTTTTATAGAGGTCTTTCACTTCCTTTGTGAGTTTAATTCCTCAATATCTTATTTTTTTGAAGCAACTGTGAATGGTCTTCTTTGCAGAATTCCTTGTCATCCTATTCATTGTTGGCAATCACAAATGCTAATGATTTCTTGTGTGTTGCTCTTGTATTCTGCCACTTTGATGAAATTGGTGATTAATTCTAAGAGTTTTTTGTACAGGTTTTTGGATCTTCTATGTGGAGAATCATGTTCTCTGTAAATAATGATAACTTGAGTTCTTTCTTTCCTAGATGAGTCCCATGTATTACTTTCTATTGAATAACTGCTCAGAGCAATATTTCAAGTACTATGTTGAATAGCAGATGTGATAGTGGACATTCTTGTCTTGTCCTTGATTTCAGGGGACATTTTTTTGTTTTTCCCCATTTAGTAGAATGCTGGCTACTGGTTTGTCATAAATAGTGGGATATGTTCCTTTTATACCTGTTTTCTTCAGTGTTTTTATTATGAAGGGGCATTGGATTTTGTTGAAAGCCTTCTCTGTATCTATCCCTGTACCCATGTGTTTTTTGACCTTGCTCTTGTTTCTGTGATGCATTACATTTTTAGCCTTACTTATTTTGAACTATACTTGTATCTCTGGGATGAAACCTACTTGATCAGGACGGATGCTCTTTTTAATACTCTGCTGCTTTCTATTTACAAATAGCTTGCTGAGGATTTTTACACCTATGTTCATTAAGGCAATGGGCCTGTGGTTCTCTGTTTTTAATTGGCTTTTCCCTGGTTTTGGTTTAGGGGTGATATTGGCTTCCCTGAATGATTTGGAGAGCAGTGCATCATGTTCAGTTTATTGGAAGAGCTTGAGGTTCATTGTGATAAAACATCCTTAAAGGTTTTGTAGATTTCACCTGTGAATCCATTAGGGCTCAGGTTTTGCAGTGGACAGAGTATTACTGAGTCAATTTTGTTTGTTACTGGGATGTAAAGCACATTTACATCTTCTTGGGTTAGTTTTGGTAGTTTGCATGTGTCTAGGACTTTGTTCATGTCCTCAAATTTTTAAATTTTGCTGGAGTTAGTTTTTCACACTAGTTATTGCCTTCTGGTTTGGACAGCGTCTGCTGTAATTTCACATTTTTTTCAGTCTCCGTTTCATTGATTTCTGCACTCATCTTTATTATGTCCCTCCTTGACTTTGGCTTGATGCTGGTTTGCTGTTGCTCCTCAGGTATCTGGAGGTTTCTCATAAGGTTATTTACCTGCACCTGGTTCTTTCCCAATGTGAGCATTAACTGTGAACAATTTTCCTCTTAGATCTGCTTTCACAGTGTTGCAGAGGAATTGTTGAGGTGCACGTTCTTGTCATTCATTTCCATATTTTTAAAAATTTCTCCTTTGGTTTTTCTCTGTTACCCATTATTTGTTGTGGAGTAGTTTGTTAATTTTCCAGGAAATTTTCCCTCTCCAAGATATCTGCCTGCATTGATTTCATTTTCATTGCACATAGTGGACATGCGCTGCATAGTGTGCATGGGGGATTTCAATTCTTTTATATTTATTTAAGAAACACCTCGTGGACTAGTGCATGATCTATTTTGGAAAAAGTACCATGTGCTGCTGGAAAGAATATATATTATATTATAGAGGGATGGGATAGTCTGTATATATCTATTAAGTCCATGTGTTTAAAGATATGTTTCAGCTCTGAAATATTTCCATTAGTTTTTTAGTTAATCTCTCTGTGTGGAAGTAAGATGTCTTAATTCTATGTCTTTTGTTTTTTGTTTTTTTGTTGTTTTTTTTTTTTTGTACAGGGAATTCAAATCAAGATCTCACGCTTACCAGCAGGCACTTATGCCACTATGCCACATTCCTGGCCCAAAAATTCTTTAGTATGATTGTGTTAATGTTTATTTGATCTTTGAATTTCAGAAGTTTTTGCTTTTTTAAGATAGACACTCCAGTATTTGATGCATGTATTCTGATCAATGCTATCTTTTTGTTGAATTTTTCTATTAAATAGTATGTAGTGATGTTCTCTGTGTCTTCTAATCCATTTTAGCTTGACATGTACCACGTCAGATATCACAATTGCTACCCCTACTTGTTTAGAGGTTCCTGGCACATGGAATGTTGTTTTCCATCCTTTAATTTTTAGTCTATGAATATATCTTTGGATTAGGTAAGTTTTGTGAATGTAACACATTGTTGGAGTTTGATTTTTGATTCTAGTCTCCCAGTCTGTGCGTTTTGCTTGGAGAGTTGAGGCCATAAATACTGAAATATTATTGAGTGGTGTTGGTTATTTACTATCACTGCTTTGTTTACTTGCTCATGTATCATTTTTTTGTTTTGCTTTTCCTGCTGTTTTTTGTTGTTTATCCACTGACCTCACTAATTTTCTCTGTATTTGTCCGTGTGTCCAGTCTGTTGTTTCTGTGGAGAATAGTGAGCGTTCTCTCTAGAGCTGCTGTAGCACTCGTATATCCTTTGAGCTGGTGTTACCATGGTAATATCTTGTTTCTCCATCTATTTTTAAATGCACATTTGCTGGGTAAGTTAATCTAAACGGGAAGATATTGGCTCTTAGAGTTTGAAAGACTTCTCACTCTTCTGGCCTTCAAATTTTGTGCTGGGAAATCTGCTACAGTTTTAATTATTGTACTTTTATTTGTGATTTTCCTTTTTCCTTGGCTGCCTTTAAAATTATGACTTTTGAATTAAATAAAGATTATTTGAATTGACTTGCATTTAAAAAGGATAAATTTAATAGAATATGCCTTGGTAAATTTCTGCTTTCATCATAATCATTTGGAGTTCTATAAGCATCACTTACTTGTATTTTAAAAACTTTTCTTGTTTGGGAAGTTTTCTTCCATAATTTCTGTAAGCCTGTTGGTGAATCCATATGGGCAATTCTAGATTTTCTTTAACTCCAATTGGCCTTTGATTGTCTTTTCTATTATGTAGCACCTGCTGGGTGGTCTTCTCTTGTTCTCCTGTTTTCAATTGGATTTTTTGAGCTCTTTGTCATAATTCACTCTTTTGTCCTCAGTGTCAGATACTCTGTCTTCACATTGGTCATTCCTGGAATATATGAATGCTATACTGTTTTTCCTGCCAGATGTTGCTTTCTGACTTCTTTTTGAAGATTCCATACCCTTGCTGAAACTGTCATTCAACTTTTGAACTGCTTTGACTAGCTAGTCCAGTTTTACTTATTCCCCCAAGTTCACTGTGGGCATAGTGAGTGTTTTTGCTGTAAACTTTTCGTGCATTTCCTCTTTGAACTCATCTATTTTTTTCATCTCTTCTAAGCACTTTTCACAGATTTCTGCTATCTGGCAATTGTTTCCTTTCCCTTCGTGCCTCCTTGCCCTGCCTTGGAGGAATTGGAGGGGCATTGGAGATCATCTATCTCCTTATTTCCCCATTCCACTACTTGTACCTGTATTTATTTGATTACAACTATATATGTATATACATATTTAAATTATATGTGTCCCCTTATCTTTTCCTCCTCCCCATTTTTGGTGCAGGGGTTACTAGAAATTAAGGACAGTGTGTGGTTATATGGAGCATTTTAATAGAATGTTACCTCCTATGAATAATTTTCAGCTTTATATGTCCACTGCTCGTATTTACTATTTCTGTGACTTACTTTATGTGGTTTTGATTCTGTCGCTCTGTTTTGCCACAAGAATTCCTTCAATATGTCACCCACAGATTCAGTCTACAGCATTTCTATATGATTGTCCTTGCAATTACTCTCCCCTCTCTAGACCAGGGACAGGACCTAGACACTTATTAAATTAGAGTCAATGAACTTACAAATATGCAAGTGTATCCATGTAATATACTCATGAAGTCATAAAAGAACATAAAGTCATGCTACTAAATAACTCAAGAGACATGAAGAACTTAAACCAACAAGATGTCTGATGGGAACACAGATGAGATACTCCAATGAGCTACTGCCTATGTGATTCCCAAGTAGCTTCTTTGCCTGATTGTAGTCTGAGCGTTCACATCCCAGTTACACCTGTGCCCCTCCACTGCAAAGCTGGGGTTAACGCAGACTCCGACCTCCTTCTGCCAGGTTGCTGGCATTTTTGCAGAGTCTGATCCAGCCCGAGTTCTTGGGTAAGGGGCTCCCTCTGTCCCTCTCCCTGGGTGTGGTGGTGGATTTCCAGAGAAGTTCACAGACATTAAGTTGTCCTCTGAGTCAAAGTGATTGCTGTGCAGTCAATTCAACTGCAGCAGTAAGTGTCTAACTCATTTCAGTGGTGTCCATCAGGGTTGGCTGAGAAGTAACACAGCGCAAGCCGCTGTTGTGGATCTCCCTTCATCAGTGGGAACATGGTGCCCTGTGAGCCTCCAAAGCTGACTAACTCGGGCTGAATCTCCTGCCTGAGTGCAGGTCCCAGCACTGTGATCTCCAGTCCCTGCCTTTCAGCAGGACTCACTGCCATCTGCCCTCCACTGCCCACAGGCTCCAGTGACTAACTTTCCCTCCCCAACCCTGGGACCCTGGCAGTATGAAGTCCCCAGGGGGCTGCTCTGGGATTGAAGTCCAGACTCCCAGCGCTTTCCCACAACGTCTTCCTGGCCGAGCTGCACTGCAGGGCTGCGTCCTGGTGTAAGGCGGATACTCACCACCGTTGCCGCTGAAGTTCACTCAGGACAGAGACTCATGTTCTTCCCACTGTCTCCCACTCCAGATTTCAGACCCCTTGTCCTGGAGAAGTGGAGCTGCGGGAGCTCACTGCTCCGCCATCTTGTCCTCTCTCTTCTGTGTTTCTTGTTGCTGTTCTCTGAGACTTTCCAGTGTGGCTCCTTCCCCACTCAGTCGTATTGTAGCTTCCAGATCTTCCTTCTTAGTGGATCTATCTCAGCTTCTTGATAGTACGTTTCCTCTAGAAATCCATGTTGAATCTTCTATTCTACACTTTTGCTTGGTTCAGAAATAGGCCCGTTATTTGACTCCAATTTCTGCTTTCCCGTAGATGAGGGTGGGGAGGTTAAGAACTAGGCCCAAGTTGGTGGTGGCTGAGCCAAAGTGTGGAGTCCACAGCTGTGAATTTGGCCAGGTAATAGCCCTCAGGCCTGAGCATTCTGATGGAGACACAGATATTAATTTTCTAGAGTACACATAGATAATATCTCTCTACTGTTTGCTTAAGAAAAACACTAGTGTTAATGTTTTCACATTTAGTTGACTTATATGATAATGTATATGACAGAAGTAATATATGCTTTAAAGCAATAAAATATTTGGCACTATTTTAAAATATACATTTTAAGTCCCATTATTATGTGGTAAGGTATTAAAGCACTCACTGACTGAAATTCTTCAACTGTAAAATTATAATGCTCCCAAAACTCAGGGTAATAATTAAATACACTGCTTCATATGAACTTGACTTATAATCCTAAGTAAACTGGAGAAACCTTAATGTAGCCTAAGGTCATGTGACTATTGCACATTTAGCCTAAGGCCCTATGATCTCTTAGACTAAAAGTGAACCTGCATCTCCTACTTTATCTCTGCTCATCAACTCTCCAAGCTCAGCAAGTGAGCTGACCTGGTGTCATCCTTGTCTTGTCAGAAAGCCACCGCCATGCCTGCCATGCTCTCAGCAATGATTCTGTCCTCTTCTTAATCACCTCCAGGGCAGTTCCAAGTGAAGGGACCAAGCTCACCAGTCATTGTCCGGGTCAGAGAAGCAGCTGTGCTTCCCTGCCACCTCAGCCCACCCACGGATGCTCAGAACATGGAGATCAGATGGTACCGAGACCACCAATCGGTACTGGTGCACGAGTACAGGGATTCTCAGGACCACATGGAGCAGCAGAGTCTCCAGTACCAAGGGAGGACAGAGCTCCTGAGGGAGAACATCACCGAAGGCCAGGTGGCCCTGAGGATCCATCCCATCCTCCCTGCAGATGAAGGGCAGTACAGCTGCGTCTTTGTAAGATCCACACAGCTCAGCCAAGCACAGTTTGAGCTGCTTGTCACAGGTGAGCAATGAAAACGCTGAAGTGTTTTTTTTGTTTGTTTGTTTGTTTTTTTATCCAAGCAGGACTCAATTGAATGTGTGAAATATGTGGCTTTGTCTGTACAAACATCATAATGGAATCTAGGTGTTAGAATTCAAACATCTAATTAGTCCTTGGAGAGCAATTTATTCTTTTATAGACAAAGTTTCCTATAGATATTTTGCCAATATAGTTGCTGAAGGGCAGGTTAGATCATGGAATCCAGTGTGTTTTAACTCCACGAGTCTCAGAACTCATCTCAGTCTAGGGATTTCCTTCTCACCTGCTAGAGCCAGAGGGAGGTCCACAGGGACAGGAGGGACCTGGGCAGCCTAGTTTTGAAGCCTGGGTTTCTACAGCTCACATCCTTCCATCCTGGCTGTGCTCCTTCCTATCATCAGAAACCTGTGCTGTGACCTTCCCTCCTCACCAGACATTGACAGCAGGGAAAACCTGTCCTGAGGAGATGGAAGGGTAAGGGAGGGCTCATACTTCAGCCGTGAATGAGCCTGAAGCATCTTACTGTGCAGGTGTCTCTGGGCCATCTGCTGAGCTCCAGGAAGGGCTCCTCTTGTTCTCTCTTTAAAGAGAATCAACAGAAACCAAACAAACCACCACTAAGAGCAAAATTCTGATCTTTGTGATGCAGCAGGAGGTAGATCTCCAGGTCCACCAATCTGTGTATGTCTCCTGTGCTTCTCGTCTGTGATAATTTCTGAAAGCTCTTGGGAGAATAATGTGTGATCACAGCAATTCTGGCAAGGACCCAAGTGACTGCTGTCTCTCAGTTACCTAGAAAAGCAGAGAGTCACACAATTCTTACACATTTTAAAAGCCTCCATAAAGGAGACTTCCTGGCCAATTTTATCCAGAAAACTCTTTTTCCAGAAAAAAATGCTGAAAATCACAACCTTTATTCATGTATCATTCAGTGTTTAACTGCAGAAACAGATATATAACAGGAGATACACAAGTATATAAGCACTTAGAAGACTGGCTGATGATACTCATCCAGAGTTGGATGAGGAAGCATGCAGAGGGTATCTGCACACTAGAGACCAAAGGATTCAGTCCAGGTCTTGGAGCTCACTGCAGTGTCTCCCTGTACAAGTCTATCAGGAGGCCGATGGGTCTGTGATGGAAGGTTGAAAGGTCTACACAGGAAGGGCCACAGTCTACTCCTGAAGTCCAAAAAATCTGAAATGGAAGCCAAAGAGTCTGCACTAGAAGCCAGGAGATGACATCCAAGCCAAAGGTGAAGCCTGGAGCTCTCAGAACTTCAGAAGCCAGTCCATCCTTCCTCATTTCCCCTTTATATTCTTCCAATTACAGGCTGCCCTAGTGTAGGTCCTAGGCACACCTTAGGGTGTAGGATTGCTGAACAGATTTTTTAAGCTTCTAAACATCTCAAGTTGATTCAGTCAATCAAGCATACAATAACTCTTTCCTCACAATCTCTGGTCCTGGGGCAGAGCTCTGCCCCTGTCTGGGTTAGGAAGCCCCCATATTGCAGCTGGTTCCCTGGACTTGGCCCTACAGGGGCCCACTTTATGCAAAGGGCCAGTGCCCGGCGGACGCACTTGCCCAGGAGCTTGCAGGGCTGGGTGAACCTGACCTTGCTCCTCCCTCACCCAGCCTCACCTTCTGGTGAGATCTTCACTCTCCTGTGTGGACATCTGGGAAGACCCTGACACATCCATTCCTAGAGGCTCTGCAATCATTTTCCAGAATGTGTGCAACTGTGTCCAGTAAACCTTTACTTATGTAAATTAAAAGACATCATGAGTGGCTTTGAATCTGAAGCCAGCTCCTCCATGTGTCTCCTGGCCCATTCCTTCATTCCTCTGCAGCAGCCCCACTTGTCCTGTCCCAAGGCTTCTCTTCTGGCACGGACGGATTCCACACCATGTAGGAATCAGCTTCCCTGGGCTCCACTTTATTCCCGCATACTCAGCAGCACACACTTCACATCCTGAAACTCCTGGCTGCACACCTGCTGTCCTGCCTGCCCTGGAGTTTGTTCCAACAGCAGCAATGTTGTCCTGACCACCTGCTGGGATCTCTGTTTGGATCTCATGGGTCCAACAGGAGAGTTTATCAGAGGCATCACCTCTCTGAGTTCTAGAAAGAGTAAGGCAGTGGTGGTTGTGGGTTCAACCTGGGCACATCAAGTTCAAGAGAAATTTAAATGAATATGAAGCCAGTGTCAAACTCCCTCGTTTCACTGCTTACACCCACCAGAGACAGTGTGCTTTAATCCCACTCACTTCTTTATGAAGCTCAAGCAAACACAGCACGTCCAAGAGGTTCAGTTGGTTTTCTCATGCTGCGTGAGCAGTGAGATAAGTGGAACCCTGGTTTGTAGGTGTAATGTGTTCCACAAACAAGCTTCTAGTCCAGAGCACTTGTACATGAAAACAAATTTCTGCCTGAATAGTGGGACCTCAGGTGATTTATTCCACAACCCCAAAGTATTCATGTAAGAAGATTGCAATGCTCTCATATAATACAAAGTAATAAAGAAAATACAAAATATGAAGGAAAATGAACAAATTCACCTGCCCTTGCCTTGGAAAACCTTCATGGCTGGTTGAGGGAGACAACAGAGGGAAGGTCACTGTAGGCGGCAACTTGCACTATTACAAATGGAATCACTGCTGTCTGTTGACTCAGTGGAATCTTTTCCTTTTTGTGAAACTTTAACAAGAAACCTGTCCACAGGCATTAGCTTTTTCTTCCTTTTCAGCATTTGCTGGGATGTGACACTGCACTGTTATTAAACAGATGCATTGCTCACACTGCGACAGCCTTATTCTGCTGTCGGTTTTCTACAGTGTGCTGCACTCTTTCCTCTATGTCACACATCGCCCTAATCTCATTAGATGTGAGGGATTCCTCTGCCTTTTTTTCCTCCTCATCTGCAGAGATCTCCTCCATCACCTCTGGCTGTTGGTAGATGATCCTCTACAATCTCTGAGGCTGAGAGAAAGAAAGAGAGAGACAGAGAGAGAGCGAATGACCACTGGCTGTGTTGTGGTCATGTGTCATTTCGCATCAGAGAGTACTCTTTCTACCAGGTATCCCTTGACTAGCAAGTTAAAGCTATGAGAAGTGTTTCATACTCTTCTGGAACACGCACAAAAGAAGTCACTAGGTTTTACAATAATCTGAACTTTATGTCCTACAGCAGAGTAGTATATTTGTAGATGTAAGTTTTCACACTGTGTCCTTGAGATTCAAACACAAAATAATAAGTTACCACCAGTATGTTCTGCAGAACCCAATTTTTTTTGCATAGACATATTGGTGCCTAAAGTCACTGGTGTCTTTCTGTATTCTCCAGGAAATGATCTCTGTTTTTAATAAGGTGTGAAACATTTTGGCTTTATGTTGTCTTTTCTCTTATGATTCACTAGAAAAATGACATCATCTTATACTCATTCAATCCTCTTTCTTGCTCCACATGAGCACATCTCAGAGGACACCTGAACCCCTGGGCTGATTGCTCAGAGCTGAACCTCATGGACCCTCTCAGGAGCTGTGCTTTCTTAGCTGTGTGGCTGCTGGTCCTCATTTCTTTAGTCTGCCCTGTCCTCCTGGAGGAGTAAAGTGAGGAATCTGTTCCCCCTGGAGATGCAGTCTCTGTAGGGACCCAGAGCCTCTCTCTGCCCGCTCCTCACTGTTTCCCTTCAAGGAGACGCTGTGCTGCCCTCAGCAGGGCGGCTCTCCTCCAGAGCTCAGAGCTGCAGCTTCCCCTCTTGCTCCTGGCTGCGTTTTCCTCTCCCCACCTCCTTACCGAGACCGGTCCTGTGGACAGACACGGCATGGGAGCAGGTGAGGCATCTGCTGTGTGCACTGCCCTGCTGCACGCTGGGCTTCGTCCTGACCCAGTGCTGCTGCGAGGAGCAAGAAGCAAGGAGCCTGGGTGGGAGAGTGGGAGGACACTGTGAGGTCTGCACGGCCTTCACTCTGAGGCCCCAGCTCCCCTGCAATGGAACCTTCACATCCACTTTGAGGAGGACCCCACAGCAGCCCTGGGGAGAGGGGAGAAACCCTGGGGAAAGGATCAGTGCCTTGCCTCATGGTCACGGGCCAAAGGTTGCTCAGGGCACGTCCAGCACAACGCCTTCACTGGCATGCTGAGTCCAGTTCTACAGGCAAGGTGCCCGGGGCCCGAGTGGTGCTTGGCTGGCAGGCGTGGGCACAGAGCTCATGCACTTAACCGTGCCGACCCGGTACAGTGTCCTGGCCGTGCCTTGTTCTGAACATTCAACCTGCATTCATGGTAAGTAAAATGGAGCAGTTTTTAGTTACTGCATCATGTTGCCTGTGCCACACACACACACACACACACACACACACACGCGCGCGCGCGCGCGCACACACACACGTGCGCGCACACTGTGCTGGTGTCCTATGGGCTGGATGACAGTGACAGGACCGTCCCCACGTCACAGGTTCCTGTGGGCAGTTCTGCTGCAGATCAAGAACAGCTAAGTGAATGCTGTGAGATCAACCGTATTTTACACAGAAATCCACGGGATGCTGTGTGATCTGCAGCTCTCAGCTTCAATTAGGGGATAGATCATTTCAGCATCCACCTTGGGGAGCATCAGGTGGAAGGATAAATAAAGCTTCCAGGGGATGGAGAAGAACGAAATAAAAGATATGGAACTCTTTGGTATTGTATATTTTGCCAGTGCTGATGTAGTTAATTTCATTTCTTTAAGGTATTGTGCAGGGAAATACTTTATGTGCAGCGTCTGTGCAACTCAGTTTTCAGAAACACAGAGCTGAAATTCATAGAGGTTCATTAGTAATCACCAGTTGACTGGCCCACCTGATGTGTTTATAAACTCAAAAAGATGAATTATTTTCCCTCTTGTGATTCCTCCAGCCTCAGGTACTCCTCCTCACATCCACATTCAGCCTGCGCACACCGGGAGCCTTACGCTGACCTGCTCATCCTCGGGGTGGTACCCAAACCCTGAGCTCCAGTGGAGGGACCCGCAGGGACGGCCTCTGTCACCTGGCTCTGTGAAGGTGTCTGTGCAAGATGACGGCCTGATTGATGTGAAAAGCTCCGTCACAGTGGAGGAAAGCTCAAGAGCAGATGTGTCCTGTTCCATCAGGAACCCTGTGCTCAGAGAGGAGAAGGAGTCCCGTCTCTCAGTGGCCGGTGAGTTCCCTCAGAGCCCTCATTCTGCGATGTCAGTGCTGAGGCGGGAGGTGGACTGGCGATGGCCCTGATGGAAAGACTGGAAGAGTGGTCCAGCTCATCCACCTCTAACTCTTATTTGGAAAGCTAGTTCAATATACCTGTGTTGCTATTTTTTATTTTAGCACAGTAAACTCACTATTTCACTTCATATTAAATGGTGTCATGGATAAGCAAAACATGTAAGTATAACAGACTATTTTGAGGAACATGTGGAAGTTCATTCCAAACTTGTCAAATGACATTAGCAAGGGTGACACTTGCATAGCAGTATGGAGCTTATCCTTCCTCCTATCACACTGAATTGAAGTCCTGGCATTGCCACCTGCTGGCCTTGTGATACTGGACAAGTATTAGCCATTGTCTGTCCAGTTCCCTGTTCAGTAGGTATAATCACACTATGTCATTAGACCGTGGTGAGCAGTGACTCACGTCAGGCATCCGAGGGCGGAGAAGAGCTGCACGCCGCAGTCTGCGCTGTGCTCCGTCCGCAGTGACCGCTCCCAGGAGTCCGTGTGGCTCCGATGCCCCTGCAGCTTCCGTGACTGCTCTCCTCAGTCTCGGAGGAACTGCGGAGCCTGTGAACTCGCTGCTCACTCCCTGTGCATTTGTCCTCTCCCCAGCCTCAGCTTTTGCCCCTTTCTCGCCTTTTCTCCACCGTCTCCCTCCCCACCCCACACAGCACCGCCGCCCCTGGCGCTGACTGCTGGGCTCCTTCTGCTTCTCCCAGGAGCCGTTCCTGCTGGTCCCTGAGACCTGCGCCCTTTCCAGGAGCCGCGCCCAGCAGGGCCTGAACTGAGCGCCTCTCCACGGTCCCCTGTTTATTCTGCGTTGTAGTTTTCTGTATCCCTAAGTGAAGTATAAACCGTTGTAGATACTGTGTTCTATATCTTAAATATCCCCACTAATTGGTAAATTATTTGGTGCCAAATATATATTGCCAAATTGATAAATAGATTAGTGTCTGAAGGAATTAGTAAAACATGTCTTTTTTATTATTCAGTTTGGTAACTTACACACATCAAAGGTAATGAAAATGAGAGCTTTTGAAGTTGAGATTGTAAAAAGAATTGTGCATCAGAGGAGTAAGTTTCTACTGAGAATCTTAGAAAAACAAAATTTGAGATGGTGCAGTAGCCCACGTGTTGTAGCTAGGCTTTCATGCCAATAGAGGACTGCAGGATATTTTTCAGATAATGAAGAGTCGGAGCTAAGAAATATAATTGTCTTTAATCCTAATGCTAGAAGATGCCTGAAACCTGTATAGTAGAGCACAATGTACATAAAGAATGAATCTTCATATTCATAAAATTTGAACCGTTATGCATAAATAATTAGACAGCAATTATCTGACTAGCTGATTACCATGTAAGCATATTTTTAACATTATGGATTGAAGATAGCTCTTGAAGGAGAATGTTCCTATTTCTCTTCTGACTTCAAACCATTGCAGATACAAACCCTGAAAACACAGTCCTTCTTCACATTTAAGTTCACCACAGCTACACCTTCAGATGAATCCTTGCTATGAGCTGGAACTGCCCTTCAGGTGTGGACTTGACATCTGAGTGTTTTATCCTCTGGCATGAGTCCACATCCCCACCTCAATTGTAGTGCATCCCCACCTGTGTCCTCACATAAGGCTGGGCTCACAGCTATGGACAGGTGGGAATAACTGGACAGAGAGGACCGGGGCAAGTTCCCTTGAAGAGTGAGGGGAAGAGAATCTCCTGTACTCAGTGCACTTGTATTCATGAACACTTTTGCACGTCCCATGTATAAATATGGGATTCAGTCTGGATGGTAGATGCATGAATATCTATTACACTGGCTTATATATTCAGCGTGTTCCCATAGCTTCCAAATTACTTAAGACCTTGCTGGGTCTCACACATCAGGGAAGCAGGGACACAGGAGACCCTCAGATCCTGAGTTCCTGAGAGTCGCAGGGGGCTGAGGCTCAGTGTCTCTGCCCTGCTCTCTCCCTGGAGAAATTATCCGAGGACTGGAGCCCAGCAGCCAAGTCAGCTGGAGTCCAGCTGGGTCTCAGCAGCTGCTTCCTGTCTTTCAGAGGCCTTGTTCCCCCGGGTCAGCGCCTGGACGGTGGCACTGGCTGTGCTCCTGGTGCTCCTGGCCTTCAGCTTGGTGATGGCTGGTTTTCTCCTGCGGAGATCTAGAAGAGCCCAAGGTAAAGGGCGAAAGAGTGTGGGTTCATTACTTCATGGAGGGGTTGTGGGACCACAGTTATTTACCAGATGTGCTGGAAAATCTTGTTTACTTAAAATTCAATAGGAGGACCCTGAGGAAAAAAAATTCTTTGATTTGCACATTTTTGGCTCTAATCAGGGATTTTTCAGTGTTTTCCCTCTTCCCAGTCCCTCCTCTGTTGATTCTTTCTGAACTGACCCTGTTTCCCTCCCAGCATCCAGGTGACCCTCATCTTGGAGGGCTCCACGTGCCCCCAGATCCACAGCCACGCATCCCTCCTGGTTACACAGCGTGAAGCTCCGTGCAGGCGATGGCGCAGGGCCAGGTGTTCTTTACTACTGCTAGCAGAGGCCGGCTCAGTGTCCAGCTCAGGGTCCAGTTCAGGGCTGGCTGATCTAAAAATATCAGTTAAATGGCAGAGTCGTTCTTGTTTAAATTTTTTTCTTTCTTTAAAAATTTAAATTTGGGTTTTTTCATGGATTAGGGGATGCGTGTCATAGGATACCTAATTTTACAAAACACTCATGTCTTATAATTAATCTTTATTTGACATGACGTGACTCTCAGGCTTTGCTGCCTGGGAGAGCTGTGTCCAGGTGAGTAGCTGTGGCCAGAGCCGCCCAATAGAGAATCTGTGGACACCAGCCAGATGCCCCCTGACCTCAGGAGAAAGGAGAGCACTGAGGGTCCTAAGGCAGTCCACAAGAGTGAGCTCCATCAGGTGACGTACATGAGAAAGGACAATCAATGGCAGACCACGAGCAGCTGAAACTTACCACGATTCTGCACTCATGTATCTGAAGTTATTGTGTTTCCTCTCTGAAGGCTCCACTTTAGCAACTTCATGGGAGTGAGAAGAGTTAGCAGAGGTGGATGGAATGGTGCTCACTGCAGAGAACCAGTTCTGAACAGTCTATGAACTGATGCTAAAGCGTGTATAGCTAGGAGGGGTATAGTTGTGCTTAGTCAAATAATTATTTAGTGAGAGGGGTTTTTGGCAAGATATTTACTCTATGAATTAGACAATCCAGAAGATATATGGGATTATTATTTAGCTAAGATATTTTAAAATTAGTTCTTCTTAAGTTATTTTCCTTCATTTGCTGCCAAAACACATAAAGAGATCAGTTATTCAAGGAAGATTGAGTGGCAAGGACCTGGGAACCCCATTGGTCATTATTCTGCTGCCAGGCACCTGTCACCGTAGGCTTGAATAAGCATCAGGTTCAGAGTAATACGGGGCCCAACCCTGCTGAACTGTGTGCAGTTTTGAAATACTTTAAGCTGAGGATTAGAAATCTGATGATTATTTTAGAGAAACTAGAAGATATAGATTACATTTTTAGTCCAGAGAAAATTTAAAAGGCTGATACCTTGATTTGAACATCCACGACACACCCTCTTCTGGCCCAAGGTAGATGAACCCCCTTTCCATGCTCTGACCGCTAACCTTGTCAGTTATGCCAGGTTCTCGTGGGCATTTGTTACCCCTGCCCCTGAGTGCGTGGTGATGAACTGAGAATCCTCAACCCTATCTCAGCAGAACCATTTGAATGTTCTGAGAAGATTGCATTGATTAGTATTTACTACTCACCAATTTCCCAAATATGGGAATGATCACTCCCAAAATTAAAAGAAAAAATGAGGAGACCTGACTTTATATTCAAAATTTCCCACGAGCACAGTCATACACACAATGTATTTTTTACGTTGAGTTCTAATTGCTTAGCTTAGGGAACAGCAGTCCATCTCTGTGTCCTCCACTGCTGAGCTATCAAGTCTTGGGTTAAAGGTACCTCCTGTCAAAGGGCATAAGTTATGGGATGAGATGAGTGTATTGTAGGTAGGGAGAGGAAAAAGTTGGGTCACACACTTTGGTAAAGCATCAGCAGAGTATATGATAGTGAGAGGCAGTGTTTGAATCTTAAAATCAAATAACAGCACACAGCTTACGCACTTTTACCAAGTATAAGTTAAATGAAATTCACATGAAATGGAATGCCTCTTTTTGGTCTGAAGTACTGTTTAGACACAACTTAAATATCTGCCTGCTAATTTTTACAAAATAATTGTACTGACAGCATGGGGAAGGGTTAGTCCTATAGAGAAAAACAAGCCACTTTGGGTGAACCATGTGAGGACTGGGATTCGGGGGTTTGCACATCCTATTGGGCAAAGACCAGTGTGTTTCTATTCATGAAATAACTGACTGCCCACTCCATGGTTTGTGATGAACTGTACAAGAGGAGTAACTGATATCTCAAGAAACATGTGCATTTTACGCTTCTTTTTGGGTGCCAGGAATCAAATTCAGGAACTTACGCTTGTCAGGCTAGCCCTTGTGCAGCTGAGCCCTGATTCCATCAGAGGAGAAACACACAGGCCAGGTGGCTGAGTAGGAAAATTAGGCAGATGCTAGAAAATGTAGCATCATATCACCATGAAAACAACTTTGATCAACTTCAAAGAAAATTGTCCAGCCTTCAAATTTCAGTCAGCTCTATGGTTATCGTTTTCGAGGGTGGGAAACAGATTCCCAAGGAAGTAGCAAAATTTTCAGAGAGAAGTAGCAGAATTTCACTCAGAGCGGGACATTTTGTGAAATGAATTAATTGGTCTAAAACTCCATCTGTGTGTAATTATGCATTGTTTTGTTATGGGCCTCCATAGTTACAAAGTGGTGAGTTGTTAATCATTATATAAATTATGTAGTGAGTTGTCCATTCAAAGAGCACTGTTTGAGTGAGAGAGAGAAATCCTCTGTGACAAGTGTATTTCTCTTTCACATTCATTCAGTCAGGCAGTCACTAGCTTCTCTCAAGGTGGAACAGCGTGAATGAGATTTTCATTATTTTCAAGATATGAAGACAAATACGAGATAGGAGGACCATCTGCTCCAGATGGACAGTGCAGATCTGACATCACTGATCCTTAGTAACTTCAGTGACCTTTCAAAAGACATGCAGACATTAACCTGGTGGAATATATCTGACTTGTAATACGGTCATGATGCTGGTGTTTATGACACAAAGTTACACTTGGGATGTGAACGGTAACATATCCAAGCACCTTGACTCAAATGCAGGATCTGAAATCTTGGTAGTAATTGTGCAGCTAGTGATCCTGGAAGAGATACTTTTATGCCTACATCTGAATCGATATATTAAAATTTAAATTAATCTATTATATCTACTTAGGATTCATTCATTTAGTTTGTTTCATGAAAGAATAAATTCACCCACTGAAATCATATTCTAAGCAGAGTGTCATCAGAATGAACATTTTCTTCCAACAGGTTGTTGAGGACTCAACTAGTATGTACTTCTATCTAAATTTAATATGTTATATTACCAATATCACATGGTTATAAATCACTAACTTACACATGTGGAGCAACAACATATTTACTTTAGTCAAATTACAACTCTGGGTTCAAGGGTATCTCCTAATTTGTTTGTTTCTTGGTAGGAGACACCAGCTCAGGACCTTGAGCTTGCCAGGCAGGCGCTGGGCTGCTGAGCTGTATTCCCGGCCCCTCCTAATTGCTTTTAGGGTTTCCTTTTCAGATGCACTCTGAGAAAACGTGGTTTTAGTTTGTCACTTTACATTTGAATAGATCACTTTCCCTTAGGAAGCCAATCCCTACAGGAGTTCCTGAACTTGACCGTGGGGTCTTTGCCCAGGACACGCTCTGGGCTGACTCTGTGACCTGGGGGAGCACAGGTGCTCCTGTTTCCATCACAGCCCAGGGTCACAGGCAATCACAACTCAGCAGCAAACACGAGTTATGTGGTCCAGGATTCTTTCACCATAGTCAGTGGAATGAGGTCAGTTTGCTCTTGAAAGTCTACATTTTCCTCTGAAATAAATTTTCAGAGTGCAGATTCCAAAGTGCACCTCCCCTTGGTCTGCACATCAGAGAACTGCTCCCGCCCTGCTCCAAGGGGGCCCAGGACCCTGTTCCTCCTACACAGTGTCCCCACCAAGGCTCCAAGCCCTGCAGGGAGCTGTGTCCTTCGTACCCATGTGACCATCCCCAGGCTACCCGGGTTCTCCTGAGCCCAGCAGCTGAAGGCCCCCAGGCTGCTGCCCCGAGCTGGTCCTGGTGAGCCTGCTGCCTCCCAGCTGAGGAAGCTGCTGCCCACGTCCTGCTCTCTCTCAGCTCTCCCAAAGCCGAGCTTCTCCAGGCTCACACAGCCTTGCAGAGAGCATCTTTTAAAACAAAATGAAAGAAAAACGCCATCAGAAAGGTCTCAGAGAGTTTATGTATCACCTCTGCATTGTAGACATCAGAAAAATTCTGACTGTTGACCTGTATGCAATATGATGAGGTAGGCAATGTTGCCTTTCTTGTCTAACTTTTAAATCACACTCAGTTTTGGGTTTTCCATCTGAATAAATCTTTTCCCATAGACACACAGTTGATTAAATATAAATCCAAACAACTAGGCTGGGGAGATAGCTCAGTGGCATAAGTGCCTGCTAGGCAAGCACAAGGTCGTGAGTTTGATCCCTGGCACCGCAAAAAAATAATAATAATAAATAAATAAATCCAAATAATTGATGAAATATAGATCAACCTACTCAACAAAAATCCATCCTGACTAAATTCATCATTGGCCTCTTTTATCTCGATATGAAAGCCTCTGCAATAATATGTTGACATTTCCAATACTTCTGCTAAAGCCTTTTGCCTAGAATTGAATTAATACTACTTTTGAGAAATGGATATTTGAAATTCACCATACAATAAAACCACAGCAATGAGCAGGAACTCATTTAAGTATTTTTAAATTAGTAAGCCATAGGAAAGAATTTCTAATAAGGAGAAGATATTTCACAATCCACATGATTTTATTTTAATATGTCAAAGGAATCCTATATGCGAGAAACTGTACTTTATAATGATGATATAGGTACGTCTAAGTAGTGCTTTCTCCTATATCTGATACTGAAAAGTAGCAAATATTAAACATAAAAGATAGAGAAGAACTCGCAGGAGAGAGAGGTGAGGCAGACAGAGGGCAGATTCAGGGTTTTCTTAATTATCCTCTAAGTGGTGCAGAGCACTGCAGGGATCTGAGTGGAGAGAGGGCAGCACCATGATCACATGGCCTGGGCTGTGACGTGACTGCACCATGGAGTCCACGGACTTGTGAATTAGAGTTCACTGAGGGAGCAGCGATTGCAGAAGACACAGAACTCTAATGGAGATGGTGGAGGGAGGAGAGAAAATGTCCCACTGCTTCAGTGAAGCTGGAATCAGGACCTGGTGGGAAATCCAAGGGGGCCAGGGGAGAGAGGGTGGGAGGAGTGCAGAGGGTGTGGCCCTGCTCAGGCCTGAGCATCTGCAGACACTGTCCACTCCCTGACGGGAGAACCAGCGTGTTCTCAGCTCCCAGAGCCAGTCTTCTATTAATTCTCTTCCAGTAATGATGTCTTGCACATCACAGCCCTGTTGTAATGGGACTGGTTCTTGTGTGACACTGGAGCAGGAAAATGGGTCTATGCTTCATTCTGTTTTTAATTTATTGCTTTGTCTTTGACTGTTTTATTCAGAGACTATTTAACTCCATTCTTTTGTTGACTGAAAAGGTCACTTTTTACACGTCTTTATCTTTTTACCAGAGGAAGAATTTAAGTATTTTTCTTTTATCATAATAAGAGAAAACTTTGTCACATAAGTACCAAGAAAGGACTAGCTCAACATACATTACTAGTAAGAACAAATATCATTTAGCTACTCAATGATACTTTAAAAGTGTGCTGATCTCTATGTGTACAATTTTTTTTTTTACTCTAAAGAGTAAAAGAAGGATGACAAAGCAGTAGAGGATACACCGAATTACAGACAAAGTGGTAGGACATTATCAATGGTTGTTATTTTACCTGTTGGTATCTTCAAGATAGTTTCTCAGGAAAACTAATAGACAAGTAATAGTGAGTTACAGACAGAAATGGCAGGAAATTATCAATGGTTGTTGTATTATACCCTGGTTTCTCCAAAGTGGTCTCTAGGGAAAACAAATTGAGCTATACATGAGCGATCAATCAAATAATCATTGACCATTCTCAGTGGTTGTTGTTGAAAACACATAGTAACAAACATACATCCATTTACGAAATAGCATAGGA
>NW_004955613.1:158202-202971 GCF_000276665.1 Chinchilla lanigera
GGCAGGGCGCCTGCGGGGCTGGGTCTGCTATGTGTACACTTTAATTTTAAGTATTTAAAATTACAGTGAAAGTGACAAATGATGCCATAGCATTTTTGTACAATAATTTTTTCGTGGAATAAAAATATGCTGAATGTATATGTAAGGATTTCATGTGGTTATACGTAGGTAATGGAAACTAATTAAATGTATTTTTCTACTGATTTTTAAAAGTATACAAGCACATTTCACTTTTAAGACACAATATTTTATAAAGCTTGGCCTCTAAAAAAGAAGACATAATATTTATAATGCAAAAAAACCCAAAAGTCTCTCTCCAGGAGTGCAGAGGTCCCTTTTTGTTGTATATTCCATGCTGCGCCCAGCTTGGGCTGTACTGACAGGCTGCAGAGGTCGCCCTGTGGGAGGAGAGACTGCACCTGACCCATCGTGAGGGCCCTGTGCGCAGCCAGCCCCTGGCTAGAGCTGGATGTCAGTACGAATTTGCTGAGCAGATAGGAAACATTTGCAGCTAACTCAGGAATGCGGTGAAGATATAAACTGAACTAATGGAGTAATAAGTTAGCAATGACAAGCTGCTTGTGATAGTTGTAGGCTCCAAATAATGGTGGTCAGATTCTTAACTAATTCAGTGATGTCAAATGTAGAAATTGAAGACAACTGGCCCGTTCCATCATTCTGATTCAAACTCCATAATAAGGTTCACTTATTATGATCCTCCCTCCAAAAATTTTCCAAAATATTGGAAAAAATATTTCCAAATATTTTATAAATTATATGAAGGTAAAGGCTAGGACCAACTTTCTTGGCATTTCAAAAGTTAATATTCCTTTGCCCCTTTTTTTTTTTTTAGAGGGATTTTTAGAACGAATTGCTGGAGAACATGGTAAGTTCTGTTTTTTTCCTGTTGTAAATTTACAATTTAGTGTACTTATCATGAAAACATTTATCTCTCAGTGTGATTGCATTTAGTGTTAATAATATCTCGTAGTTATTATGGGCTGATCAGGTCTGCAATCTCCCAAAAAAGTGTATGGTGAAGGTAAATAGAAAGAGGCAAATGGAATGATTTCAGGGCTCCAGGAGGATCAAAGCCCTCTCACAGAATTTTAGATTCTCTCAGGGCTAAGGCCAGGACCTTCTCTGGGTGGTCCCGATTGTATTTATTTAGTAATCGGAAGAAGGGAGGGAACTACTCAAGGGCAGAACCACTCAAGGAGTTCTCCAAGTAAAGTATGGAATTGATCCACCCAGGAAAGAGATGCCTGAGGCTACAGGCTTTATCTAGTTGAGGCTGGAGTCAGTAGTCCTTAGCTGTGACCTTTTCTTACCCATTGAATCTTTGGGGCTTCACGCACCATTACACACCTCAGCAGGGACCAGTGCCTGACAGAGGTTCACTTACTATGAGTCCACCGTCTCCAGACAAGGAGCCAACAACATGGAAAGTCAATTGGTTAATTTACGTCCTGCTCAGAGCTGCTTCCTAGTGGTCTCCATCAATTGCAGAACAAATGAAACTTTTTGCAAAGACCCTTTCTGTCCTTCTCCTTCAAACCTCAGAAAGCTGAATAAATCTTCCCAAATAGTTTACAAATCATATTGAGAAAAAGTCTAGGAACAGCTGACCTGGCATTTCAAATATTAATAATCCTTTGCCTTTTTTTTTAGAGAGAATCGCTGAAGAGCATGGTAAGTTCTGATTTCTCCCATGCGCTAAACTGAAAATTCAGCCCATGTGTCACCAAAATATTTATCTTTCTGTGTGATTGCAAAACAGAGGAAAATTTTTTAAAGTATTCCTTCTGTACATCTACTTCAAGCTCCAGAAATCTGAAAAATATTTCCAAGTATTTTACTAATTATATAAAGATAAAAGCTGGGAAAAACTTTCATGACCTTTCCAAAATTAATATTGCTTTGCCCTTTTATGTTTTCAGAGAAAATCACCAAAAAAGATGGTAAGTTCTGTTTCCTTTGCTGTGCTAAATTGAAAATTCAGCATATGTGAATAATATGTGAATATCTGAATAAATATTATGGAAATATTTATCTCAGTGTGATTGTCTGCAGAACAGAAAAAACTTTTTGCAAAAACCATTTCTGTCCTTCTGCTTCACACTTCAGAAAGCTGAACAAATGTTTCCAAATAGCCTACAAATTATATGAAGATAAAGGCTAGGAACAACTTTCTTGGTGTTTCAAAAACTAATATTCCTTTGCTCTTTCTTTTTTAGAGAAAATAGCTAAAGAACAAGGTAAGTTCTGTTTTCCTCCGTATGCTGAATTGAAAACTCAGGGTATATGTCATGAAGATATTTATCTCAGTGTGATTGTTTATAGAACAGAGAAAACTTGTTACAAATACCCTTTCTGTCATTCCACTTCAAACTGCAGAGGCTGAACAAATATTTCCAAATATTTTACGTATCATATGAAGATAAAAGCTAGGAACAACTTTCTTTGTGTTTCAAAAATTAATATTTCTTTGCCATTTTTTTTTTTTTTTTTTTTTTTTTTTTTTTTTTTTTTTTTTTTTTTTTAGAGAGACTTGCTAAACTACGTGGTAAGTTCTGTTTTCTTTCCTGTGCTAAACTGAAAATTCAGTGTATATGTCATGGAAATATTTATCTCTCAGTGTGATTGCATTTCAGGTTAATAATATCCCTTAGTTATTGCAGACTGATAGGTCTACAATCTCCTAAAAGAGTTTATGGGATGGGTTAAATATAAGCAGACAAATGCAACGATGTCAGGGGTTCAAGAAGATCAAAGATCTCTCACAGATGTTGAGATTCTCTTGGAGCTAAGACCAAGACCTTCTCTGAGCGGTCCCTATTTATTTAGTTATCAGAAGAAGGGTGGGGAGTAACAGAAGGGCAGAACTACTCAAGGACTTCACCAAGTAAGGCATTATGTTAATTTAGGAGGGCAACATTAACTCCAGGAAGGTCTCCACCCAGGAGTGAGATGCCTGCGGCTACAGGCTTTATCTAGTTGAGCTTGGAGTCAGGTGTCCTTGGCTGTGACCTTGCCTTAACCTTTGAGGCTTCAAGGCATCACCTGCAATTACAGGCCTCAGTAGGATCAGTGACTCACAGAGGTTCACTTACTAAGAGTCTATCCCCCATCTCCAGACAAGGAACCTAGGCCTCGGACAGACTCACATGAAATATGGAAAGCCAATTGTTTAATTTAAGTCTTCCTCAGAGCTGCTGCAGTGTGGTCTCCATCAATTACCCAATAGAGAAAACTTTTTGCAAGGACCCTATCTGTCCTTTGGCTTCAAACTCCAGAAAGCTGAACAAAACTTCCCAAATAGTTTACAAAAAGGCTAGGAATAACCCACCTGGCATCTCAAATATTAATATTCTTTTGTCTTTTTTTGTTTTTAGAGGAAATTGCTAAAGAGCATGGTAGGTTCTGATTTCTCCCACGTGCTAAACTGAAAATTCAGTGTCTGTGTCATCAAAGTATTTACCTTTGTGACTGAGGAACAGAGAAAACTTTTTGTAAATACTGCTTCTGCACTTCTGCCTCAAGCTCCAGAAATCTCAACAAATATTTCTAAATATTTTACTAACTATATGAAGATAAAATCTAGGAACAACTTCCTTGGTGCATCAAACATTAATATTCCTTTGTCCTTCTTTCTTTTTAGAGAGAATTGCTAGAGAACACAGTAAGTTTTGGTTTTTTTCCTGTGCTAAATTGAAAATTCAGTCTGTGTGTCATGAAAATATTTATCTCAGTGTGATTGTCTGCCGAGCAGAGACAAATTTTTGTAAAGATTATTTCTGTACTTCTGCTTCAAGTTTCAGAAAGGTGAACAAATGTTCCCAGGTATCTTATAAATTATATTTTTTAAAAAGGCTAGGAACCACTTCCCTGGTGGGAATATTAATATTCCCACCAAATATTAATATTCCTGTGCCTTTTTTTTTTTTTAGAGGGACTTGCTATTCAACGTGGTAAGTTCTGATTTCTTTCCTATGCTAAACTGAAAAGTCAATCTGTGTGTCATCAAAATTTTTCTTTCTGTGTGATTACAGAGCAAGCAACTTTTTGTAAAGACTGTTTCTGTCCTTCTACTCTAAACTCCAGAAAACTGAACGAATGTTTCCACTATTTTACAAATTATATGAAGACAAAACTAGAAACAAGTCTCTTGGTGTTTCAAAAATAATATTCCTTTGGTCTTTTTTTTTTTTTTTTTTTTTTTTTTTTTAGAGAGAATCACTAACGAACAGAGAGGTAAGTTCCCCCCCCCCTCCCGTGGTAAATTCAAAATTCAGTGTATATATCATGAAAATATTTATCTCAGTGTGATTGTTTGCAGAGCAGAGACAACTTTTGGTAAAGACTATTTCTGTACTTCTGTTTCAAGTTTCAGAAAGCTAAACAAATGTTCCCAAAAATTTTACAAATTGTATGTAGAAAAATGCTAGGATCTACATTCTTGGGCTTTCAAAAATTAATACTCCTCTTCCTTTTTTAAGAAATTACTGCTGAAGTACGTGGTAAGTTCTAATTTTTTTCCTGTGCAAAATTGAAAATTCAGTCTGTGTGTCATCAAAATATTTATCTCTCTGTCCGTTTGATTGTTTTCAGAGAAAGAAAAGTGTTTCATAAAGCAGTGTAAGTACAATCCTGATTCTTACAATTGGCATCTACAGCTTGTTACCTACGGAAACCCTGCCTGCCTAGTCACTCAGCTGACTTTTACTGTCTCGGTCTGGTTGTAGGTCTGAAGATAGCTCGAAAATTTGCAGGTAATTGCAACGGGAACAACTTAAACTTAAGACGACTTCATGTTTGCCTCCTCTCTTCCGTGGGATTCTAGAGAGAAAGAAAAGGTTTGGGCCCGTAATCTGTAAAACGCATGTGAACTAGGACGGTGTCTTCACAGTGGGCATGTGCGCCTGATGCTGTGTGAGAATCACCACGCTGATCATGGGAGATGATGTGAGAGAAACACTTTTGAGGGAATACACAAGGGTTGTATATTCCGTTTTGCCTTAACATATATATACCTGCCATAAACTTGTAAAAAGGAAAGTTTAACTTTCTTTCATGGATCTGGAGGTTTCGGGTTGTGGGCAGTTGGTGCTGTGGGCTTCACTCCTGAGTCAGGGCCACAGGTCAGGGTGGGAGCCAGGCAGAACCACTTACCACGTGGCTGAGAAGAACAGGGGAGCAGGGCACCCAGTTCCCTTGCATGTGCTGAACCTGTGACCCAGGTTTTCACACCAAGCCCCACAGTTAAAAACCCAGCCCTTCCTAGCAATAATGGGTTGTGAACCTGGGGCAGCAGAGGATTCCAGATCCACACACAGCACCTCGGAGAGCAGAGATACAGGGAGCTCACCTCAGCAGCAGGGCAAGGTCTGTGCAAGTCAGGAGCAGGGGCTTCCCCTCCCTGAGCCAGGGGCATCAGCACCAGAGCACCTCAGGGCCACAAAGAACTCATGAATACGGGAAAGCTTCCCTCCCTCCTCCTTGGCTCCTGTAGCATGGTGTCCTCCCGGTCTGTCAGGCTCTCTCTTCATGTGCACGTGTGATGGCTCTTTTCCTCCAAAGAAAACCAGTTAACAATAACTGTTAATGGTTGAATTTCTCTGTTTGCTGTTACAGTACTTTTTCTGTCTTTACAGAAAGCCTTAATAAATAGTTGGGCATCTTCATTCTCTCCAATGTTCACTATCTCACTCTTCCCCATTATGGCCCAATAAGGGTCCAACCCTAAAAACAGCCTCCCTGGCCCAGGCAGTCCTCTGGCCCTGATCCTCCCCACCTCCCCACCTTTTTCTGCTCCCCTCGCTCTCCTCCTCACTCTCCTCCCTGCCCTTCCCAGGTTCCTCCCCTTGAGCACACTGACTGTGTCGCTCTGTGCTGCTGTCCTGTGATCTCCTGGTCCCTGTGGCAGGTTCCCTCTCTCCCTGTGCACACAGTGCTGCTGTGTGAGAACCTAGGAAGCACCATGAGCATCAGACCACTGGTAACACCTTGCCCAGGTGTCGGCCACGTGCCTGTCATTCTTACCAAACATGTCCTTAGAAACTGAGATGACAGCACAAGTCAGGTCCAGAGGTGAAGTGTTTCGGGGAAGTTACCCTGAAAGGAAAGATCTCCACACCTGTAAGTGGGACAATCTGATGGGCAGTGGGCTGTGGAAAAGACTCCTGGACCCCTGTGCTGTGTCCTCACCCCTCTTTTGACAGTGCTCAAAGAATTGAAAGCTCTTTTCTTAAGGCCTACAGGTAATGTATTTCTTCCTCTTTTGCAGAAGACATAATTCTGGATGAAGACACTGCGCACCCTCAGCTCTCGGTGTCAGAGGGTGGGAAACGTGTTGAATGTTTGTCAACAGAGCAAACTGTTCCTGAAAGCCCTGGAAGATTTACTTCTCTCCCAGCTGTGCTGGGTCGGAACAGCTTCTCCAGTGGAAGCCATTACTGGGAGGTGGACACAGCAGGGAATGAAAGTTGGACACTAGGACTGTGCTCGGATTCTGTCAACAGGGAAACAGCTGTCGGTGGTGTTAATCCTGAGAATGGCTTTTGGAGCGTTGAGAGGGATTATGATTCTTACCAGATTCTTTCTGTACCCCGTCATAATCTGAATGTTGTAGCACCTCCCTCGGTAGTGGGGATTTTTTTACAATATGATGAAGGATTGATCTCTTTTTATGATGTGAAGCAATTTGCTATACTCCATATTTTCAAAGATAAGTTCACTGGGCCCCTGCGGCCATATTTTTTGAGTGAATATCTCTTTGAAGAAAATTATCACAGCCTTGTCATCCCCCCAGTGTCACCACCAGATGAATCTGGTCCTCCCTAGAGCACACCCAAAGGGCTTCCTGCAGGGCTTGTCCCCATGGACCAGGACAGCACACAGAGTCCCAGTCGGGATGCTGCCGTGCAGGCCTGGGGTCATCTGCCTGCAAGGTCCAGGCTGCTTTGCAGCCATGTGGAAAATTAAGTACAATCCCTGTTACTTGGCCATTTCCACTGCTCATCCCTGCACACCAGTTTCCCCTGAGTACACTTCCCTTTATTTATCCCTGTCAGCTTTGAGAAATGCAGCTTCTTCCTATTCTCCCTGATTTGAGGATGAGATTCTGAAAAGAGCTGGCTGCTCCCCTCACTGCCATGATTTCTCCCCGTGCTTTAGCACAGAGCAGCAGTAGCTTTCTATTTCACCAGTCACTGTGGCCTCTTGAGTGGCAATGTCAGATGTTGCTTATTTATACGACCATGTTTGTGCTAAAATCAGTGCATTGAAATCCCTACTGTGAGGGATAGCAACAAACTCAATAAACTGAATCTTATGAAAAGGCTTCTGGCAAAGACATTTTTGTATGAAAATTATATGTACCCCAACAGCATTTTTCAATATTTTACCCTGTTTTAGTTTTTGAATATTTAATTGACAACAATGATATGCATGGAATGCATAAAAGGTGATTTGATGAAGGGATGTGCACACGTGGTGAAATGATTACCACAGTCATATGCAGAGAGCCATCACTTCCCACCTGGACGCCGAATCTTCAGAACACGTCCATCTTCTCATTCACAGCTGCACCCTTTGGCCTGTGTTTTCCTGTTACCATCCCCACCCCTTTTTCTGGTAACCAGTGTTTTACTCTCTGATTCTATGGACGTAGCATTTTTATATGACTTTTAGCTTTCGAACGTTCATGGGTGTCCTTAATAAATGCCAAGCACTGGATTTCTCTGTGCAAGGACATCTCTCCTCTGCAGTGAAAGGCTACGTGAACTGGAAATACTGAATAAAACACCAGACAGTGGCCTCCAGCACGCATCGTGTTCAGCAGTGGAAGTCCACCTGCCACCCATGGTCCAGTCTGGGGAAATTATAGACAAAACTCAGAGAGAAGAGGAAACCGAACTCTCCCACACTGTGGTGGGACTGAAAATGTGAGAAACACTATGGGAATATTACTGGAAGAGTCTCAGGAACACACAATCATCCGAAGGAGCAGCATCTCCACCGCTAGTTTTGTGCTGTGGAGAAATGGAACATGAATAGAGAAGCTAGCACGAGATCCTCATACCAACTTCTTTATTAATTTGTGAACCCAGAAAAAATGCACAACTGTGCCTAAGAGAATTTATGAATGAGCTTTAGGATATTTATATAATTAAATATAATTTTAAGGGGAGATAAAAGAATTGTGATTACATTCAATAACATAATTATCACAGAAACTGTGTTGAGAAAATTTACGGAAAGGCAAAGGCTTCATCCTGTCTGTTTCACATGTCTGGAGCTCTTGACCAGACATGACTATGTACATTTTCAAAACAAAGCACAGTATTATTTGTCTTGAGGATGGGTTTCTTGACTGAGACAGGACCGAGGAGACTTCCTGGAGTGATCAACGTGTTCTGTTTGTTCACAGAGTAAGGGTTTCACAGATGTGTGCATGGGTGAGATCATATCCGACTGTTAGGTTAAGATCGATGACATCTGTCTACCTCTTCCATGAAGATCTTCAAATTCTGTCACTCAGGTCCTGGTGCCACAGTGTACAAACACCTTCATGGAATAAGGGCTGTGAGTAACATAATGCAGCAGGTATCACAGTGCATCGGACTCACATCCTACAGACCATGGTGTACTTGTACTTGGTCACCTGCATCACTCACTCCTTCCATGGGAGCCAGTGGAGAAGACCCTCAGGCAGTCCTATGGAGGTGATATTGGGAGTCTGAAGTTTTGTGCTCCTAGAAATATAAATTCTGAACGGGGACGTGGGTTGTGCAGCTCCAGGCAAAGCAACTGCAAACTGCTATGTCCTGAGAGAATAGTCCTGAGTAGATATCTGCAGGTGTAATATGTCAAAATCAGCAGGGAAAGACAAAACACTCCCATAGTTTCTGTGACTATCACAGTGCACCATGGAGTCTTCACAGGAGAGTTTGAGAATAGCGGAGATCCAGGAAGTGCTGAGTCTCCTTGGTGTCCAGACTGGGAAGTGAGTGAAGTAAAGTCTAAGCTAGGGAATTTAGCCACTGAATCACTCAAAATGATGCAGCTATCTGCATGCATACTATGTGGTCATGAGTTCCTGGTTGGATTGAATCCTGCAGCATTGCAGTCCTAGGGCCTCAGAGCGCACAGGATATGTTTCAGAACCTGCTAAGACTACCGAAAACAGTGCCTGTATTTCACTATCAAAGTTAGACATCTCTGCTCTGGGATCCCAGGCAGTGCTATGCTGTACATCTAGTTGTCTCTCGAGAGCATGACCCTCCGACAGGTGGTGCTTTCAGAGGTGAATGAATTACAGAAAGCTGATTTGACAATAAGATATGGAGCTTGCTCAGAAAAGGCTGGTCACTGAGGGCATGGCCTGTGAGGTTTATCACCAGCCCAGCTCCACCACGCACCCTGGCCTTCCTGGAGACCAGGCCATGAGCAGATGCCCTCTGCCATTCCCTCTGTCAAACTGCCCTGCCCTGGAGATGTCCAGCTATGGGCTGAAACCTCAACAAACTGAGAGTCAAAATAAGTCCCTCCCTCCTTCTTTAAGTTTTGGGTGTTAGATGTTTTTCTCCAGCAACAGGAAAGTTTCTAAGACAGATTTTCATACTGAGAGTGGGGTTGTTGCCATGACTGCTACCTGACCATGGGGTTCAGAAGCCTGTAGACTCATTTCATGGGAGGAGTTGGAAATGTTTTGTGTACACTAGTTAGAAAAGTCCTCAGCATGCTGAGAGCAGACCTCAATGCAAGCTTTTGTTCAGAACTTGTAAGTCCAAGGTCCTCATAGATAGGCAGACAGTAATCACCAGGTTTGGGTGGTTTTAACCATTGACAGTTGGCTTCTGGGCTATATGTGTTATGCTATGGCTGAAAATTGTCTGAATTTTGCTCATTTCCTGAAAACTTTTGGGAGACTGATATTAAGGACAGCAGAATAATTAACTTGGCAGAAAAAGTTTTAAGTCAGCCTAACATTAAGCATGAAGCATAAATATGTCTTGCTGATTTTAGCCACAGTTATACTGCAATTAGTAGCAACATAAAGTCCAGGTTTGCCCAAAAGAAAATGCCCCCAAAAGTGAGCAGGGGAGAAGTGGATTATAAACTAACAATTCTGGATCAGAACGGTAGGAAGAATTACTAGAGGGCATTACAAGAACATGCAAAGGTCCACACTATGCAAGCTCAGTAACAAAGGTGCAAGAAGTTTCTTTGAGAAGAGAGCCCCAAAGCCCCTTTTTGGAGAAGGAGAATGGCTGCTGAATTCCCAGGGAATCAGTAAATGTGCTCAACAGTCTAGTACTGAGAGATCAATACAGCTGTAATTGAAAGTACATGGCTACTGCTTGAGCTGGAAGACCGTGGCATGATCAGTGTTGCTGGTTTCACAGGTGTGCAGAATGCAAGAGCTGTGGGGTCAGAGAGGCTTCCAGCAGATTTCAGTAGAAGGCCTTGCTGTCCAGGCAGGCTGCCCTGAGAGTGTACTTCATGATGCTGACAGTAAAACTCAAAGTGCAGTGGAGATCCATAAGGTGAGAGAAGCCTGCAGTGTGAAACACCTGAGGAAAACTGAAAATTGAACAACATCATCCTGGGAGAGAAGCCATGAGACCTGCAGTCACCTGCTATGACATAGCGGCCAGAGGTCCCCACTCCCTTTGGAGTTCACATCTCAGTGTCACAACTCCCTGGGTGCTGGAAATGGATCTACAGAATTTATGTTTGCCCAGCTGAGTTTTCCTCTTGCTCTGGTCCATTTCTTTCTGTATCCCTGTTTCTCCCTCTTGAATTGGGACTGTTTATTCTGTGCCATTGTATGTCGATACTGTTTTTCTTCCTTGTGATATTTATACAGGCTCCCAGGTGAGAAATTGCTTTGAGTCTTAGGGAACACTTTGCACTTGGAATTTTCAGTACTGATGGAACTGTTCAGATTTTGGAGACTCTTAGAAATGGAATGAATGTGTTTTGCATATAGTGACATGGGCTTTGGAGGGACAGAGGTGGACCGTCGTGGTTTGCATCTAGATATTTCCCAAGCCTTGGGTGCTTGCAGTTGTGGCTTATAACTGACTGACTGTAGGAGATGGGGTCTTGTGGGAAATGCACTTGTTCAGCCCTCCAAAGAATTAGATGCCGGAGGCAGCAAAAATGAGGCTTTGGGGCTTTAATCCTTATTCTTTCAAAGAGTAACACCCGCACTCATAGACAGGTGCACCCTGTGAGAAGCTGTGAAATTTTATTTCTGTCTAGCAGGAGTCCCTCCCCATGCCCCAGGCCTGGGATCCGGGTCACTGTCCATCCCGAGCCTTCAGGCTTGGCCTGTGCCTGTCCTTTCCCTCCCTTCCCATTTCCCCGTTCCTCTGTCTGCACTCCTTTCTGTGGTCATTTGTGGCCCTTTGAGTTCTCAGGGCTCTAATTCAGGAAAACTTGTGCAGCAGTTATGTCTGCCCCAGAACCTTATCTCAGGTGTGAGTCCCTGAATAGTCCCTGAAATCAACAGCCTGCGTCCCTGTGTACTGTCTGACCCAGCTAATTCCGTGGATAAGCGCTTCTTAGAGTGAATAACCAAATATGGACCTATTCAAATACTTTTATTTCTCAGTCTAGTCCAGGAGACTGAGCCTGGGACATGGGTGGGGACATCTCCTGCCCTGCTCCTCCTTTTACTCTCTCTTTGCTTCCTGCATCTCCTGCCCTGAGCAGCTCTCCTGTGCCATAGCACCCTGCCTTGGAGCCAGCTGACTACAGACTGAGTCATCTACAAACTAGGAGCCAAAAAGCCCTCTCCTTCTTTAAGTTGTGGGGATTTTGTCCCAGCAACAGGAAAGGTGACTAAAACAGTCAAGATCTAATTTTTTGTTTTGTTTTGTTGAGACTCAATCAGGCTAGGTAGCCCAGGCTGGGTTTGAACTTGCGGTGATCCTCCAGCTTTGAGCGCTGGGATTAAAGGCCTGCACCACCATGCCTGGCTCAGTGTCTCATTTAGAAATGGAGGTGCACATGAAACATGAATCCATCATAGAACGAATAATGCAAAACAAGCCCGTAGGTGTGTGGGGTCAGGAGCTCACTCAGGATTAGGTTTCCACAGTGTGTAATAATCCACTGAGGAAAATGGTGAAAATAAGAAGCCAATATTTCACAGGCACAGGAATTATGGGAAAGGAAAGGTCTGTGGCTGACTCCATGATGATGTCTCTGGAGAAACAGAGATTGTGAGCGTGGAAGGTTCTGACTGAGGATTCTGCAGAGACCGCATTGCAGGGTCTCACTACCTTTCTTTGGCATAAGCCTAGGGCTAGGGTTACGGTTAGGGTTAAGTATGGTGCATGAAGTTAATTGGCTTTCCTTAATACCAAAGACAGAAAGCAGATTAGAAATGTCAGGGCTAAGTGTTACTCTCACTTCAGTGGAATACATTCTAGCCCCAAAGTCAGCAGCAATGATTACTGAGCTTTGATTTTTCCCTTCTTACTAAAGACAAACGTGTTGCACATGTAGTGCTATCCAAGTGTGGGGGCGCCTGAGAGGTGACTGGGGCACAGGAACTCCTCTCCTGTGGAGGGGACTAAGGTCCTAATGAAGAAGCTTCTCACTGCATTTGCCTCTCTCTTGCCTTCTGCCTACTTCCTGTGCAGATGTTGTGCAGAAGCCCACGGAGACAGCAAGGGTGGGAACTTGCTCTTGGACTTCCCAGCGCCCCTAATAGGAGATAAGTGATCGTTTCCCAAAAATTCTTCTTCATTTAGGAATTATTCACTTTCTGGTATTCTTTTGTGGTAGTTTAAATGCATTCAGGTAGTGTTATGGTTGAAACATTGTGTCAACTTGGGGAGTCTAGAGGTTTGGCTAAGTGACTCAGCAGGAAGCCAGGGTGCTTACTTTGTATACATCCTGAGCCTGTGGAAGAGGAAGGCATGGAGATTATGTGAGAGTTACATGCCCCTTAAGTGGGGGTAGCCTGTTTACAAAGTAAGGCAGGGAAAGAAGGTGCTTGCCGCCATTCCTCCCTTTTGCTCTGGCTGTTTGCTGTTTGACTGCCATTCCCCCCTTTGCTCTTGTTGCTTTGCTACCTTCTGCCTCGGATCCAGCCAAGTATGGACTGAAACCTCCACAAACTGTGAGCTAAATAAACCTTTCCTTCCTTCATTTTGGGCGTTGGGTATTTTGTCTCAGCAACGGGAGAAAAGTAACCAAGACAGGTAGAGACTGGTACCAGGGAAGACGGACGTTTTATAGTTTCTTACACTCAGGATAGCAGCTCTGGAGTGGTGCACTGAACGCTTCAGAGTGCAGAAACCTGCACAGGAACTGCAAAGGAGACCCTGGAGAGGACTCAGGAGGACCACAGCTGAGCAGCAAAACCCGAATGACCCTTGCAGCTTCTCTAACTGGTCATGAGGAGAATGTAGGGAGAATTTACCGCTAATTACAATGTTTAGACTGAAAGAAGAAATATCTACTTGGAAAGTGGTTAAATGTCACCAACCTGCAAAGGAATATAGAATTCAGCTCCATTGTGCCTTCTCCTGCAATTCTTGGGAGAGAGAATTCAAAAGCAATGAAGCCAGACGTTTTTAGAGATAAATTTCTAAGCAGCTGTGCATTCAGGGAGTTGTGTGGCTTCAGCTCACTACGTATAACAGTATTAAAGGAAGGTGAGTTAAAGTCATAATTTGGCATTTGGAAGGAATCGAGGACAAACACATAGAATGCACAACCTCACATGCGAGCAATTTCCAAAGGCCTGGGACAGTGAGGAGCTCCCGTCTCATTATCACCTAGGATGTCTGATTCCTGGCATCTGCACAGACACTTCAGCCTCACCCCAGCTGACAGGCCACCGCCAGACCAAGAGGCCCTGGGAACTGCGTGCCCTGCTCCCAGCCAACACTAATGACCGTGAGGCCACCATGTAGGAGTCAGGAGGACACTGGCACTGCAATCCTGCCTCCAGTCCCTCTGTTCTCTCCCTTACACAGAACAGCAGAGAGGACAAGCAACCAACCAGCCTGATCAAAGAAAAGAACAGCACCTAGGAGGAGAGCTTTGCTCCAGGACTGAAGTGATCATTTCCCAAAAGAGCTCAGATCATTGTATTACTGGGATACGTGTGTGCCCATGTTTGTAGCAGCACAATGTATAGTAACAGGGTCTGGGAAACACATACGTGTTGAACAACAGATGAATGGATAAGGAGAATGTGTTTAAACGTAATGCAATAATACACTTCCCTAAAGAGCGTGACAGTTAACTGTGTTCTTCACTGGAGTAAGAAATGACCAACTGACTGGATTAGCTGTGGTGTGGCTGGGTGGCTTTCCTGAAGGCAGAGGACCCCCCCGGAGTGGGAGCCGCACCGGCAGTAGGCTTGTAGCCTAAAAGGAAGAAGCGAGGAGCAGAGAAGGAGGCTTCCTTCTGTTTGTTCAGAGGAGCGTTAGTCGGCACTTTCCCTTCAGATGTCCATCTCCTGGCTTCCGCCTCGGCTCTTCGTGTCTTTTTATGCCTTGTATTCTGAGTAGCTGCTTTGAAGATAATTATACACAGTGCATTTAGTATTGTTATTATCTTATTATTTGATTATATAATTTGCTTTTCCTTAAAATAAAGCAGAATATAAAAAAGTTACAAAGGAAAAATATCTGTCTGTACAGCGCTCCTCTGCCACACCAAAAGCATAAACAGCACAGGTGACCCCCGCGTAGCACAGGCCACCTCTCCAGAAGGTAGGGTGTAGAATCTGTAGCACATTCTTGCGCAAATGACAGGTGCCCAGAGCACAAAAACTGTGGAGGCGTTGCTAGTTATGCCTTTGTTTTAAACAATGTCTGATTTAGGCTTGAGCTCAGGCTAAACCCTGCCAAGGGGCAGAGCTACTACAGAGATTTCCTCCTAAAGCAGCCTTCAGAATGTGGGCTCAGAGCTATCAAGTAAAACCAAGCAAAGTCCACCACCCATGTGCCAAGCCTTGCTCCCTACTCCAGCCCACGAGAGCTGTTCTCAGTCCATCACTGTGCGGGAGCCCAAGCACAGCCCCGTCTGTGTGGAAGGCCAGATATGGAGTCAGGGAGGATTAATCTCGGGGCTAAACATTCTGTGGTGTTTTCCTTCTTGGGTGTGGACTTGCTTGGGGCAGGTTACCCCTCCCTTTGTTAGTATCAATCCATTAGGGATGGCTACGTCTATCTATGTGTCTCTTCATTGGTTTGGAAGCACAGAAATGGGTGTCACAGGCTCACAACTGGAAGGAAATCTGCTTCAGGATGAATCTTGCGTGAATCTTGCCCTCATGTGATTTTTTTTTTTTACGGTACCAGGAATCGAACTCACGACCTTGCGCTTGCCAGGCAGGTGCTGTGCCACTGAGCTAAATCCCCAGCCCCACCCTCATGTGATTTAGATGAGACTGTGGATCACCGATCTGTGTGTGGATGATGAAGTTATCTCAGATGCGGCAGTTGGGAATGGAGGCAATCTTCACCTGACTGAGGAGAGCACAGGGTTTGTACAATATGCACAAAAACCACATGTACAGTGCTAGGGTTTGAATTTGTCCCGTCCAAAACTCATGTTTTATCAGTGCTATGGTATTGAGACTTGGGCGTATAAAGGTGACGAGGTCATGGAGTCGCCTGTCCCGTAACGCAGGTGAAGGTCGAGGTGAGACTCACCACGCACTCTTCAGCCTCCTTATTCCCCATAGGGCTTCTGTCACATCGGGGAGCAGCAGAAAGGCCCTCACCAGACAGCGTTATCGGGTACCTTGACCTAGAACTTTCCAGCTGTGAGAACTGGAAGATAACTTTCTCTTTCAAATAAGTTACGCAGACTCAGGTATTCTGGCACAGCACACCAATGGGTTTAGACGTACGGTTCTGTAATGATAATGTGCATATCACCGCACAGGGACTATGCAAAGTCAGGAGAAGCACAGAAACACTGTCCACGTCATTCCTTTCCTAAGAAGTTTTATTTCTCCTGTGTGAAATACAAGTTGTTTTTCTTCTAAAATTTACTGTGAATTTTTCAACATTAACATCAAAGTTCTACTCACTTTAGTAGTGCTTAAATACTGCATATTCAGTAATTCTGCTCAGTAATTCATTGTTAAAAATATGCATTTCAATGCCTTGTCATTGCTTAGGATCATGATAGTTGGACACTTAGGAACATTTTAAATTATTTTCCTTTATTCCACAACCATTTTAAGGAAGAAGTTGTTTACTTAACATTACATTATAGTTCTTAAACACTTATTTGTGTGTACACTTGATCAGTTTACACAGCAAAATTCATCATTGTTTATGATAACAACTGTCAGAAACTAGGACTGCACGGACTTTCCATACAGGGTGATTCTGCTCCTGAGATGTGCTAAATCCTTTGATTTCTACAAGGTCTATCTGAAATGAGCAAAATGAGAGTGAGTCAAGCCAGATTCCACCGGTGCTGCTCCAGCAGTGTGCAAGCACGTGACAGTATGATACTTTCCTTCTTGTTTGAAGTGGCTTTGCCCCCGGGATCACCATGAGGATGTCATGACTCTCCAGCCAGGTGTTTCTTGAATATATTTTATGAATAGCTGACTTTGTGGTGAAGAATTTGTCATTTTTAATCTTTATTATTATAACAAATTACCTCCTGATTTGATTTTGAATGTTTGTTTTTCACATTCCGGAAGTTGAATATTAGTTTCTGGGAGAGGATATGAACGGGAAACGCCATGTAAAGCCATGTAAATTAAGTCTTTGCCAAAGGAATTAGTTGTCTGACTTTAGTATGATTTTATTTTATCAGGTAACTTTATATTTTCTTCCTCTTCCAAAATTTTTATATAATAATTGTTTGTCTTCCACTTAGGATTCATTGTGAAACATGCACATTTTGCCCTTTGGAATTCTTGACCCATTCTCTGTTTTCTTTGCTTTTCACCAAAGATTTTCTCTTTGACTAGATACCAAAGATAGTAGTCATAGAGCAACTTCCTGATATTATTAAGCCATAATTCTATTTTTATTTTAAAGATATGCACACAACCAGTGCAGCCCAGAAGCCCCAGTACCTGAGGTCTGCACGTGGTTGTGTGTGTGAATTTACACTCGTCGCCTATCTTGACTAAGGACCATACTGAGGAACTTGTTGCTGTTTTAAATTTATTACTGTGGTTTTCACTAAATAATCTACATTAAATCCCTGACTTGTTCTTCTCTTGGGAAATCATGCCTGAAATCTAAAGAGGAAATTCAATTTTAAACCACAGTCATCGTCTGAGTGACTTTCATACTGAAAACCACTGGGCCAAGGAATGATTTCCATTTGTGTTCCATTTGTGTCTGATTTGTTTCCGCCTCCACTGAGAATCAAACGCCTGTGAACTTTAGAGATCACTGGAGTGGTCAGTGTGTGGCACAGGTAATAACTCCCAATTTTCTTGATGGGTGTGAGCACAAAATATCTAATTTTGTACCCTTACACAAATGTGCTTTGTGTGTGTGCAAAATGAACACAAAATTAATAATATAATTATCACTTTGAATGAGTGTGTTTTCTCTAATGATTACCTAGGATGATAGTTTTGAGCTTCCTGTTTTCTGAATTCACTGAATAATTGACAGTGGACCTCATATTGGTCCAAAGTAAGGACATAAAACATAAACAGAGCGTCTATAAGTAGCAAGAAGGAAGCAGGTGTCCGTGGAGTGGGTAGCCAAGGTGGGTCACTGTAGTCCTGAAACCATGCCTGGACCTCCGCTCCACGGTTCTGGAGTCTGGCTCTGCACACAGAGATGTCATAGAGCCCGCATGACCCTCAGGAAAGTCCACCCACTGTGCCTGAGTGGAGACGCAGCTGTGATGTCGGGACTCCCTGACCCCCACACTGCCAGCTTCAGGCTCTGCCCTGGACAGTGATCTTCTCCTGTTCTTCCTCTCTGCATGGGGTCATTCATTATCTCATTAGAAATAAGCAGAATGCTTTTACTGTCGCTAAAATGGCCTAATTCAGAGTCATTAGCTGATACGTGGAGATTACCAGACGTTTGAAATGTGTTAAAGCTCTACTTCCTGTATTACCTGATAATTTATGTTTGCTTCTTGGCTTTCAGATGCACTTTCCAGAATAGCAGTATGTCTTGTTTTCAGAGTAAGCACATGTTTATTAATTTTTTCCTTTTTTCTTTTAAAGAGAATAAAAACAATAAAAATGGCACAGAATTTCAAAACAAGATGATAGGAAATTAACAATGGTTACTATATTACATAGTATTATCTTCAAAATAGTTGCTCAGATTATCAGGTATAGGCATGCAAAATTGATCAAGCAACATAGGCACTAACTGTTCTATTTACAAAGCTTACAAAAATTAGTAGTATAATTATGTGTTTCCCCCTCCACCTTTTCTCCTTTTCCACATCCCAGTTGTTCTGCATAAGTAGCAACCCAAACATGATATTTGTGACTCTGTCCAAGAATGTGGGAACCTGTGTACCCATCTTTGTGCTGTAACCGAGCCCCAGTGTCAGTCATCACATTATTTCAGGAAATAGTCGCCTTTCCCTCCCTGTTCTCTGCAGGGTCAGTGTACTGGCGCGGCTTTGTTTCTCAGATTCCAGGGTGTAGCCTCCAATACACCTGGCCTGAGCACAGATCCTGTAAGTGTCTGACACAGGTGCTGAGTAGCTGGTGCTGCTCCCAGTTGTGGAGCTACAGAGAGAGGAACACACAGAAGGTTTCACTCTCTGCGGGGGACGTACTGAGAAAAATAATGTAGTACTCTGTCCTTTGTTTTAACTCTGATCTTTCCAAAAAATTAAACGTGACTAATTTTATCCAACACGTATTAAACAAGGAATCAGACCAGACTTTACTCCTCTGTGCTTCCTCTATTTCCATTCACCCATGTGGGATTAGTAAGGAATAACCGTAATGCGTTTGAATGTCCCCGACAGCACGTGAGCCAGAACCGTCCACTGACACGTGTGAGTGAGCGAGAGGCTTCTGACGTGGGTTAAAGTTGTGTTTTCTGTATTGTCTGCCATTCGTTTTGCTCCTTCACCTTTGAGATATGCTCTCAAAGGATGACTGTAGGTCCTGGCTTCAGACGTTACATTTGACATTACTGCTGCCACCTTGAACATAAGGCATCAGAAGAGCACTGCGTGTGGTGTTAGGACATCGCCTAGGAAATTCCTACAATGACTGAGTGAATCTCAGTCAAGTGTGCTCTTTATTACAGAACTCCCAACCCCTATGTCAACGTCAGCACAAATTCAGACAATTGACTGTGTTCCTTTTCCAGAGTCAATGTAAAAATTTACAATGTTGTTCTTCTTTAGTTTAATTTTTTGTGTTGGTTTGCTTGTTTTCAGACAATGTCTCACCATGTAGCTCAGGCTGGCCTTGAGTTCACAGAGATCCTCTTGCCTCAGTCTCCAGAGTGCCCGGATTACATGCGTGCACCACTATACCCCTCCTCCTTATATTACTCTGTAAATTCCACGTGGTGTCCTCAAGTCTTCAGGGCGCACTGACCTCCAAGGACTCTGCCCACTCATTTAATTTAGCAGAGAAATTCTGAGTGCCTGTGAAAAGGCAGCGCTTCCCGCTGCTCCACACACAGCAACCACCAGGGTTCCAGGACTCCCACAGGAAGTGAGTCCTGTTCTTCCCAACTGGGGCACAGCCTTTTCACGGGGCTCCTGCAATCTCACCTTCTTACCATCTTGCTGTTTCTCCTCAACATAGTCCTGGTGTGGCCAATTCTGGGCACCGCAGTAATCGACTGCCCCTTTCATGGCTGGTGACTGTCAGGGATGAGGTGATTTGCTACCTGTGGCCAGTGTGCATTTTACACTTACAAAATGAATGCAGACTAACAATGAGGTGAATGCTGCTGACGGTACTACTTCAGCAGGCCGGCAGCCCAGCCAGGGACATAATGCTATTTTGTTCTTTAAATCCCACTTTTTTACGAAGATGATACTCCCACTAAGAAGAGATACAAAATGTCCTTAGCACTGGATCTTTTGTAGAGAAATTCCCTCCCAGCTCCTTCTGAAGTGGGACGGGGTCCTGTCTCCTGCTAACTGCACCACGGCTAAGGCACCTTGACCACAGGTGTGTGCATGAGTTTGGAAAGAGGGAGCCTCAGTCCTCTCCTGGCTCCTCCTCAGCCTCCTACACTGGTCAGCATTATGCTGCTGCACCCTGACCCACTCCTGGTGTGCCGTCCTTAGCTGTCACTCCATGGTTGGTAACTAGCGAACCATAGACTGATTTGCTACTGGAGCCAGAGTGCATTTTACACACACAAGCACTGCAATATTAATAATGTCAGGAACGCTGTGTACCAGGTAATTACCCCTTGCCATAGGAACACATGGTAATGACGCTGGACTATGAAGTTCTGAATCGGTTTAGGAAGTGATAACGTAACTATCATTGTGATCGCTGGAAATTAAGGCGATAGGAACATAAAGGAGAAAGCGTGCTTGAGAAAGTAAAGGACTAGATAGCTCTGGAACAGATCTACCAGAGGAAGCATAAACTAGTCATAGGATGGATACAGAAAACTCTGCACAGCCATGAAAAAGCAGCCTACACGAAATGTGACAGCCATCGGCGTGCTGAGGGTGTTGATCAGGGTTTCACACAACTGACACCGTGTTCAACACACTTTTAGAAAAGGAGGATCGTTGGTAGCCTTTTTCCATGTGTCACTTCTTTCCTGGAGGATGGAGAATATGTTATGTGCCTGTGTAAAAATAATTCTCCAAAAAGGGGAGAAATACACTTCTGGGGGTATAAACTCTCCACATTTACTTAAAGAATAATATCTTTCGCTCTCTTTTGATGTTTCTGAAGAAGGAGGGATCCTAGTGGGACATCTAGTGAGATGTTCCAGGCCTGAAAAAGAAAAAAAAATTACTGACCAGAGAGTTGCATTTAATGTTTATTCAGTTCATTTTCCATCAATATTTCATGTCAGTATTTGCTATGCTGCTCACAGAAAGGTCATTCTATATATAATTAAAAGTTGTAGGCAAAGAGTAAGGGAAAAAATGGTTTCGTATCTTTACCTGCTACCTTTTGAAAATACAGTTAGTTTACTTTGTCTGCTTTATTCTGATCAGTTCATTCCATGAAAAGAAACAATCTACTTGTTTTAGTAACCATGCAGACCACAGGGTATCACAGGTTGAACATTTTCCTCTCCTGTATCTGCTGTACTTACCTGGACCTGACCAGTATCTACACTGAAATCATAATGTATGTCGGTATGATCATGAAATATAACTTGAAATCATTACCTTAGACATACATAATCCCACACATATTTTTGACATTTGTTATAGCTCTGTCTTCAGTATCATGTGCTAACTTTTCTTGGCTTGTTTACTTTCCAGCCGAACTCTTATAGAAACATGGTTATCTGGCCAAATTGCACTTGCAAAAAGAACATTTTCTAAAAACACTTCCATCTTAGACTAAGACCTGATTTAGACTGGAATTTTCTTCTCTAATAAATTTCATTATTGAATTTCTTACAAGATTAAACCTGTAAGAGAGCCCTGACTAACTGGAAGGAACAAGGAAGACATTTGGAGATACGGACAGAGGAAAGTGACCTCTAAAGTAAACGCCAGGAAACGTGTGCTACGCAGATGAAAGAATGAGAACGATGGCAGTTTCTGAAGCCAAGGGTGAAGTCTCTGCACACAGAGCTGCGTGTAGTCTCTCACTCAGAGCAGATGCGCATGTGGCAGTGCCACTTTCTCACTCCACGTTGTAACTGTCTGTCTGCTTGCTCTCTGATAAAATTCTCTTGCACGTCTGCATATCTGTCTATTGTCATATGTTAATGGTATGTGTTTGTCATACATAATAATTGCCATTATTTTGGGGAGCTGATGCATTTACATATTCTATCTTACTTATCTTTACTTCCCATTCCCTCTGACCTGTTTCTCTGTATCTCTGAGACTCTGCCAAATCTGCTGGTCGGTTACCTGTGCTGTTTCTTTCATTTTCCTCTTTGAGTTAGTTGTATTTTGGGTGTCTCATACAAGAGAAACCAGGCAGTATTTAAATAATTTAAAACTCATTTTAGATAACATCGTTGTCTTGAGATGCATCCAGTTTCCTACCAGTGATTCAAATTTGTCCTCTCTATGCTTGACTAGCTCTCCATTCAGAATATACACCACATTTTCTTCATCAGTTTACCTGTTAATGAGAATATAGCCTGCTTCCACGACTTAGCTGTTATGAATTATTGCTGTGAGTCCAGTTATATCACTGTAGTGTGATGTCTTTGACTTTTGGGGTAAGATTATCTTAAGAAGTATAGTTTACCAAATGGAATTTCTATTTGTTAGTTTTCAAGGAATCTCGATGCTGATTTCCGTAGTGATCACACTACTTTACAGAGTTACCAACCATATGGCAGAGCTGCTTTTTCCCTACAACCTTGCCAGAATATACTGTGTATTGAGTTCTCGATGACATCACTCTTACTGGAGTGAGAAGGACACTTGTCTTGATATGCATATTTCTAGTGGCCAAAAAAGCTGCCCATTTCTCACGGACTTATTGCCTGTGTGTACCCCTTCATTTGAGCAGTGTCTCTTCATTTCTGTCATCAAGTTTTACATTCCTACTTTTCTTATTAGCCCTTGCTTGCAGTACACGTTTCTCCTGGGGAGCTTGCACACGTGCGTAGAGCGTCTTCGTGCATTTTCTCCCCTTCCCCTCCAGCTCCCGCTACTCCTTCGCTACTCCTCCACTCTTGCTCCCCGTCCCGCCCCTCCCTAAAGGTCGTGTCCATTTTTGATGGGGTCTTTTATTTTGAAGTGTCTTCTTAAGTTTTTGACATTTTTATATTTCTAGATATGAGTCTTCTGCCTCAGGATTAGCTGATAATCTTTTTCCCATTCCGTAGGTTGTCTTTTCCCTGCACTGATGATTTCCTTTTCAGTGCAGAAAATTGTAATCTGATACAATACCTTGTGCCGATTGTTGCTGGTATTTCTTGTGCCTGTGGAGTGCTGCTGAGAAAGACCTTGCCCATGCCTGTCTTCAAACGGTTAGTGCTCTAACTTCCAGCGGATTCAGCGTTTCTGTTTTTGCAATAAAAAGGCGTCTGATATATTTGAAAGGTATGGGTCCAGGTTCGTTCTTCTGCATATGTATACTCAGTTTTCTCTGCACCACTTGTCAAAGAGACCATCGCTTACTTAGCATATGGTTTCGGACCTTTATTTAAAAATCAGATCAATGAAGGCGCTGGTTTTCATTCTGCATCCCAGTTCTATGGACATCACCAAAATATATGAAAAAATGGGCTTAAAGCCAATATTAAGACATCAAGGTACTAATAATATTATAGTTTATTTTTTTTAAAGAAAAAATGCTCTATTTTCTTTATTTTGCGGCTCAGGCAAGAAGCTGGTCCTTTCCAGCTCTTGAAGAGCTGATTAAGTCCACGCCCGAGCACTGTCCTTATCAGGCCCCCTCAGACCTGCCCTGTGTGCCTGGCACCCGCCACCGCACAGCGAGGACGGACCTGTGCCCAGAGCCCAGGACCTCGCTCAGAGGAGCCCGTCCGCAGGGTGAGACGGAGCCGAGCGCCTCCGCACGGGCACAGGCTGCTGCTGAGCTCAGCGGCCGTCTCCTGCCCTGGGGCGGCTCCCTGGGGGCCCTGCTGGCAGCTGCCCCTCCGGAATGTGAGTAACTCTTCTGCTGCGCTTCCGCCCACGCGTCCCTGTGTGGTGACTCCTCCTCAGAGAGATCTGGGACCACAGCACTTGGTGCAAGGAACCTAGAGTGTGTGGGGTCAACATCTACTCTGGGTTTTTAAGGCCATGAGGGAAGAAAGCAGTTTCCTCGCTGCATTCCTTAATAGAATTGCTGGGAAGCCTGTGGATTTATTTATTTTTTTTTTTTACAAGCACTGTTGATTTTTTTACTTGAGTTTGTAAAAGACCTAGTAAGAGAACACTGACCCTGCTCCAAGCCCCTGCACCGAGGTGTTCTGTCCAGGACCCAGTTTCCCCTTTTCCTGCAGGAGAGTGACCACAGGGGACCCACCTGGACCACAGCTGTGACAGAGCGAGGACAGGGTCCGACCTCACCCTGAGCCGCCGGGATGCAGCGCCGGGCCCCGAGCTTCAGGCCCCTCCTGCTCTGGCTCCTGCTGCCCTGGCCAGGCGCAGGTGAGTGAGGAGGAGCCGGCGGGCGGGACCCCGCTGCGCTCCCCGGGCACAGAGGCCTCAGCCTGCGCTGCCCCCGAGGTCTGGGCCTCCGCCGGGCGCCCTCTCCGCCCTCCTTCCCTCCCTGTCTCCTCACTGCTCAGGACGGAATGCTGCTGTTTGTCAAACATAGTTCTTGCTAATACAGTGCAGTGAAGATGTTCAAGTAATCTCCTTTTTCAAGTAATTCTTTTCAGTTTTGCACCTCACCTTTTCTGTTTGTATTACTTAAATTTATTTTTTATTTTTGCGTGGTTACCGTACATTATAATCACCATCGTTCTGGAAGATCAGTCCATGCGCACAGCACACCCTTATTCTCTTCTTTCTCTCCTTCCCCTGCCCAATTGCAAAGCCTTATTTCCATAGTTTTGCATTTTTTTCCCTTGAACTCTTCTGAAAACTTTGTCTGAAGCTGACTCTAGACACTGCGTGAATCTCCCTAAGGTCAAGCGCTGCCCCCTGCCGGGCACCCGGAGTGGGACCTGTGCCAGGGCGAGGCTCCGCCCACATCGCTGTGGAACCTTTGACAGGGTCTTTGATCTGTTTTCCATTTTGTTTTTGAAGATATTGTTTCATTCGTCTTTTCTTTTAATTTCACCTTAGGCTGTGAAAAGGAGTCACAAGCTCACACAATTCTGTGATTGTCATGTCTGACAGGATTGGGATCCATCTTTGAGTTCTTTTAGCAACTGCTTCAGGTTTAAAAAAGAGTGTAAACTGATGAGATTAAATACCCTCCTGACATGTAGATGAGTCCGATTTAGGATATCTGCACTGCAGGGAGGATGTGATTGAGGTAAATATGAAGCTCTATTGAAATGAAAAAGCTCAAAGTGAAAGTGAAATATCAGGACATCTGAGCAGATAGTCTACAAGTATTTTAATGAAATATATGCTAGCGAGCATGAAATGCACGAACATCCTTTGAGAAAACATGCAAGACACTTTACAGTATAAAACCAGCTCTGCTGTCCAAGGGAGAGACTGCCGATGAGCTGAATCTTCCATCACAGACTGTCCAGTGAGGGGTGTTTCTGAGGAGTTAGCAATGTAATGAACTGGATAACGGACCTCTTTTGCTGGTAAAAGGTGAGCAAATTGTGCTACCTCAGAATTATTCATTGTTTATATCCTTCCACTTGCTCTGTCTCTTCAGGTTCTGATGCCGTCATGTTAGTTTTATTTCATGAGAATCATTGCATGTCGTGTAGGATACACGAAATTAATTAGAAATTCTGAAATCCAAAATGCTCAACAATCAAAATGTTTTGAACAAATGCGACTGTGAAGTTCCAAAAATTTCAGATTTTAGAGCATTTTGGATTTAGGAGCATTTCAGCTTCAGAATTTAGTTATTAACATCCTTCACCCGATAAAGACAATGCAAGTGCTCCAAAGCCCACAAAGCTCTAAAAACTAAAGCTCTTCTGGCCTTGAGCATGTTGGGACACTTATCTTGCATTGGCTATGTGTCTCCTCACTCACTCCTGGTCACTGTGTGCTAACTTGGTGTCACCCTCATGGTAATAGCGCTTGTTAATATATTTTGAATATTGGAAATGCACTTTAAAATCAAAAGAGTGAAATTCCTACTTGGGATTTTATCCACGGACTTTTCAATGTTCCTGCACTTTGGGGTGTGTGCGTGTGTGCTTGTGTTTCCTTTTCGTTGTGATCAGGTCATATGGTTAGGCATTTGATGTTTGTGACACACTTGAGTTTAACTTCAGTGGTGAGTGACTCCTGTGTGTCATTACTCACACAATACTCTGGACACTTATGTGGCTGCTGGGTAACTGAGTCCTTTCCTAACTCTCCCCAGTTCTGGAATTCCTCAGAACCAGCCCTGTGTCCAGCACTGCAGGTCAGTCCTGACTCAGCTGCAGAGCGAGTGCAGGGCAGGCAGCTGATGAGCCCCAGTGCCTGCCCTGCAGCCCCAGCTGCCCACGGGCCCAGGCAGCCTGAGCTCCTGCTCCGCTGAACACAGGTAGAAGAGCTCCTGTGTGTACTTCTTGGGCATCATTAAAGGACAGAATCTCCTGCCCACCTGCAAAAGTGACTTCCACAGTGCAGAAAAAAACTAAACAACTTTGTTAAGTTAAAGCAGAATGTAATGCACAGCATGAGCAATCAACTAACAAACTGATTAAATCACATGAGATCATGCATAAAATTGCTCTGACAGAAAGGAATCCTCCAGGCTGCTAAGCCACGCAGACGTGCTCTTGGGGAAAAGACACCTTCCCGAAGTCGCAAAGGTGACACCTTTCGCTGTACATTTTCCTTCATACATTCATCTTGAAAATGACATGGGCATTGATATCAGTGAACTGTCTTTCCCTAGTGGAAAATAGAACTTTCCTACTTTTATATCACACTCACAGAAAGCACTGAGAGCACGGTCTCGGGGTTCACCTGCGCAGTGCAGGAAGGGTGGCATCTCTCTCCTCACTGGGGCTCACATTCTCATCTGAGATTTCCCAGGCCCTATAGAAAGATGTGTCTGGTTATAATATTAAGAAAAAGCTCATGGGGCTAAAAAAAAGTTTACATCCCAGAGAAGGATAAGGCAATTTTCTAAAGGAAGAAAAAGAGAGAAAAAGATCTTCACTTGGAAAATGGAGAAAAATTCGAATATTTATAGTTTTTCTTTTCATTCGCACAGTGCCGCACACAGATTCCCTGTTGTGATTTTATACTATTTTGCACATCTTTTTGTATTAATTTTTTAACGTAATTTTATTGTGTTAGTATCTGTCTATAACTCATGCAGTGTGCACCCGTGTTAACTTAGCTTCAGGTCCTGTGACTATTGCTCATTTAGCCTAATGCCCTGTGGCCTCTTTGATTAAATGTGAACCTGCACTTCCTGCTTTACTTCTGCTCATCAGCTGTTCACAGCTTATCGTGTCATCCGATCTGCTGTCTTTCTTGTCTTGTCAGAAAGCCACCACCATGCCTGCCATGCTCTCAGCAATGACGCTGTCCTCTTCTTAATCACCTCCAGGGCAGTTCCAAGTGGAGGGACCAACATCACCAGTCATTGCCCGGGTCAGAGAAGCAGCTGTATTTCCCTGCAACCTCAGCCCATCCGAGGATACTCAGAACATGGAGGTCAGATGCTACCATGACCGCCGCCGTTCGGTACTGGTATACGAGTACAGAAATTCTCAGGACCACACGGAGCAGCCGAGTCCCGAGTACCGAGGGAGGACAGAGCTCCTGAGGGAGAACATCACCCATGGCCAGGTGGCCCTGAGGATCCATCCCGTCCTCCCTGGAGATGAAGGGCAGTACAGCTGCGTCTTTGTAAGATCCACACAGCTCGGGCAAGCACAGTTTGAGCTGCTTGTCACAGGTGAGCGCTGAAAATGCTGAACGGGTATATTTTTATCCAACTAGGACTCGTCTGTAGGTGTGGAATATGTGACTGCGTGTGTACAAACACCATAAAGGAATGCCAGATGTTAGAGTTCAAATTCATCTACTTAGTTTTTATAGAGTGATTTGTTCTTTCATGGAAAAAGATTCCTAAATTTTTCTTTGCCAGTATAGTTGCTAAAGGGCAGATTGGATCATGGAGTGTAGTATGTTGTAACTCCAAGAGTCTCATAACACATCTCAGTCTCGGGATTTCCTTCTCACTTGCTAGGCCCACCAGGAGGTCTACAAGGACAGGAAGGACCTGGGCAGCCTAGTTTCAAACTCTGGGTTTCTACACCTCATTTCTTTCCATCCTGGCTGTGCTTCTTCCTATCACATGTGTTCCTGCCCGCTCTTCTTCCCTCACCCTCTGGACTCAGATCTTTGCAGAAGCCTGTGCTTGGACCTCCCCTACTCCCCAGACATGGACAGCAGGGAAAGCTTGTCCTGAGCAGATGGAAGGGTAAGGGAGGGCTCGTACTTCAGCCATGAACTGAGCCTAAAGCATCTCACGCTACAGATACCTCTGGGCTATCTGCTGAGCTCCAGCATGGGTTCCTCTTCGTCTCGCTTTAAAGGGCTTCAGGCGAAACCAGCCAAACCATCACTAACAGCAAAACACTGACCTTCAAGTGCAGGAAACGCTTGATCTGCAAGTCCAACAACGTGTGTTTATCTCCAGTTCTTCCGATCTATTTCAATCTCTGAAACCCAGATACTGCTGGGAGAATAACTGTGCATCACAGCAATTGTGACCAGGACCAAAGTGACCATGGTCTCTCAGTTACCAAAAAGTTAATAAGTCATACAATTCTTACAAGGTTTAGGAATCTCCAAAGAAGAGATTTATTTATTTATTTAAACAGAAATTTATCCAGAAAACTGTGGCTCCAGTTTCTGCAAACCAGAATCTTCATGCCTGTATCAGTCATTGCTTTACTATAGAAACAGATATAACACAAGATATGCAAATGTATAAGAAATTATAAGATTGGCTTATCATGGTCACCCCCAGAGTTGTTTGCAGAACAGCATAGAGGTGTCTGCACACTGGATACTGAAAGCTCCAGTCCAGGGTCTGGAGTTCACTGTAGAGGACTTGCTAGTCTGCATCAGGAGGCTATTGGGTTTGTGATAAAGGCCAAAAGGTCTACACCAGAAGGGTAAGAGTCTACACCTGAATGCTGAAAGATGCAAGGTGCAAGCTGAAGAGTCTTCACTAGAAGCTAGTAGATGACATCCAAGCCTAAGGCGAAGCCTGCAGCTCCTCTGAAGTTCAGAAGGCAGCCCACACTTCCTCATTTCCCTTTTCTATGTTCCCGAAGACAGGCTGCCCAAGGGTGGTTCCTAGGCATACCCTGCAGTGTAGAATTGCTGAACAGATTCAGTTAAGCTTCTAAACTTCTCAAGTTGACACAGTCAATCAGTCATTACAATACCTCTCTCCATGCAATCTCTGTGGTCCTGGGGCAGAGGTCAACCCCTGTCTGGCTGAGGAAGCCCCACCTCTTCCAACAGGCCCCCTGGAGTCCATCCTGTAGGTGCCCACTGCATGCAAAGGAGCAGCTCTTGCCAGATGCCCTTTCCGAGGTGCTTGCATGGTGGGTGATCCTGACTGCACTTTTCCTTCTCCAAGGCATACCTTCTGGTGAGATCTGAACTCTTCTGTGGGGACTCCTGGGGGAGACCCTGGCACGTCCCTTCCTACGGGCTCCGCAAACATTTTCTACAGTTATTGCAACTGTGATCAATAAACCTTCACTTATGTAAATTTTTTAAAAAACTTCATGAGTGGCTTTGAATCTGAGCACCAGGTCCTCCACTGTCTCTTCTGCAGCATTCTTTCATTCCTCTGCAGCAGCCTGACTTGTCCTGTCCCAGTGCTTCTTCTGGAGCAGAGGGATTCCACACTGGGTAGGGAGTAGTTTTCCCCTCTGCTCTTCACTTTTTGCCCACATACTCAGCAGCACTCACTTTCCATTAGGCAGCACCTTCCTGGGCACCAGCTGTCCTGCCTGCCCTGGAGTTTTTCCTGACACTGGCAGTGTTTACCTGACCACCTGCTGGAATCTCTGTGTTGATCTCCTGGGTCCAAGAGGAGAGTTTTTTAGAGGTATCACCTTTCTAACTTTTAGAAAGGAGTAAGGCAGGAGTGGTTTTAGGTTCAATCTAGGCACATAGAGTGCATCAGAAATTCAATTTAAGATGAAGCCAGTGTCAGTCTTCCTAATTTCAGTTGTGTCCATTCCACCAGAGACAATGTGCTTTAAACCCCCTCACTTCTCTATGAAGCCAGAACAAACACAGCCTGTCTAGGAGGTCCCTTTTGTTTTCTCATGCTCCAGGAGCAGTGAGATACAGTGCAACCTTGGTTTGCAAGCATAATGTGTTCCAGAAACATGCTTGTAATCCAGAGCATTTGTATATCAAAACAAATTTCTACTTAAGAAATAATGAAAACCCACATGATTTGTTCCACAACCCAAAAATTTCCTATAAAAATGATTCCAATATGGTATATAATTCAAAATAATAAAGAAAATACAAAATATAAAGAAAAATGAAGAAATTCATCTGCCTTTACCTTGAAAACCTTCATGGCTGGTGTGAGGGAGGCAAGAGAGAGGAGGGTCATTGTGTAGGGTGATTTTGACTAACATTAATAGAATCACTGCTGTCTGCTGACTCAGTGGAACCTTTTTCTTTTTATGCAACTTTAACAGGAATGCTGCGGGGTGTGGTGGCACACACCTGTAATCCCAGCAATTGAGAGGCTGAGGCAGGAGGATCCTTGCGAGTTCAAGACCAGCCTGGGCTACAAAGTGAGCTCAAGGCCAGCCTGAACTGCATAGGAAGACCCTGTCTCAAAAAGGCAAAAAAAAAAAAAAAAAAAAGAGTGCTATTCACTGGCATTTCCTTTTGCCTCCTTTTTTTTTTTTTTTGGTTTTTCTCCGGTACCGGGAACCGAACTCACGACCTTGTGCTTGCCAGGCAGGCGCTTTGCCACTGAGCTAAATCCCCAGGCCCTCCTTTTGCCTCCTTTTAAGCACTATGCTGAATTTGACATTACACTGTTATTAAACTGATGCATTGCTCATATGGCTACAGCTTTATTCTGGTGTTGCTTTTCTACAAAATTTTGCACTGTTTCTCACGTTTTACACATGTTCCTAATCTCTTCTTTTTTTTTTTTTTCCCGGTACCGGGAATCAAACACATGACCTTGCGCTTGCCAGGCAGGCACTGTGCCGCTGAGCTAAATCCCCAGCCCCACATCTTCCTAATCTCATTGAAAGTAAGGAATTCCTTCACCTTTTTCTTTTCCTCCTCTGCAGAGGAGATCTCCTGAATATCCTCTTGCTATTGGGAGATGATCACCCACAATGCTAGGAAAAAGGGAGACAAACACACACACACACACACACACACACAGGCCATTGGCTCAGTTGTGATCATGTGACATTCAACATCAGGGACTACTCTTATTGCCAGACATCCCTGATTATCAAGTTAGAATTTATTAGAAATGCCTGATCCTCTTGTGGCACACTTGCAAATCAAGTTACTTGCAATCCTACCTTTTACTCTATTCTAAATTTGTACCCTGTAACTAAGTACTATATTGGCAGATGTAAATTTTTCCACTGTGTCGTTGAGATTTCAACTTGAAAGAATAAGCAATCACAAATACGTTCTGCAGAATCCAAATGTTTTTCCAGAGAAAGATTGGTCCTTATATTCCTGGAGTCTTTTTACTACATTCTCAAGGAAAGTTTTTCTGTTTTCAGTGATGTGGGAAACATTTCATTTTAATTTTGCCTTTTCTCTTATGAGACACTAGAAAAAAATACGTCCTATGCTGATCCATCTTCTTTCTCTATGTGCATATATATATATATCTCAGTGGACACCTGAAGCCCTGGGCTGATTGCTCAGAGCTGAACCTCATGGACCCTCTCAGGAGCTGTGCTGTCTTACCTGCGTGGCTGCTGGCCCTCATTTATTTAGTCTGCCCTGTCCTCCTGGAGGAGCGCAGTGAGGCCCAGGTCAGGAATCTGTTCCTCCTGGAAATGCGGTCTCTGCAGGAGCCCAGAGCCCCTTCCTGCCTCCTCCTCACTGTTTCCCTTCAAGGAGTCGCTGTGCTGCCCTCAGCAGGGCTGCTCTCCTCCAGAGCTCAGCGCTGCAGCTTCACCTCTTGCTCCTGGCTGCATTTTCCTCTCCCCACCTCCTTACCGAGACCGGTCCTGTGGACAGACACAGCACGGGAGCAGGTGAAGCATCCGTGCTGTGTGCACCGCCCTGCTGCACGCTGGGCTTCGTCCTGACCCAGTGCTGCTGAGAGGAGCAAGAAGCAAGCAGCCTGGGTGGGAGAGTGGGTGCACACTGTGAGGTCTGCACGTCTTTCAGTCTGAGGCTGCAGCTCCCCTCAGTGAAGCCGTCCTGTCCACTTTGAGGAAGAGCCTAAGCCAGCCCTGGGTAGGGAAGTGGAGCACAATGGGCTGACTTGCTGCCTCCCCTCACGGTCACTGGCTAAAGGATGCTCAGGGCATGTCCAGCGTATCGCTTCTGTCAGCATCTATGTTCAATGCTAGGTGCAAATCACACTTGGTCTGTGTGGTGCTCAGCCGGCAACAGGTGTGTGCAGAGACAAGACCTGCATTTAAATGTGCTGCCCCAACAAGGTGCTTTAGCTGTGTGTTGCTCTGAACATTGACACTGAATGGATACTGAGTGAAATGAAATTTGGTGTTAGCTTCTACAACCATGTTGCATGCGCTCCACACACACGTATGTGTTGCTGGTGTCTGATGGACTGCACCACGGTGACAGGACCGCCCGCATGTCACAGGTTCCTGTGGAGAGTTCCGACGTAGATAAAGAACAGCTAAGTGAATGCTGTGAGATCAACTGTATTTTACACAGAAAACCGCAGGATGCTGTGTGATCTGCAGCTCTCAGCTCCAACTGAAGGGACAGAGTATTTCAGCACCTACCTCATGAGTCATCAGATGGAAGGATAAATAACACCTCCCAGGGGAAGGAGGAAAGGAAATAAAAGATACAGGACTGCTTGCTATTGCATATTTTCCTAAGTGCTGGTATTGTTAATTTCACTTACTTATACTGATGTGCAGGGAAATACTTTATGTCCAGCTCTTCTGTAATTCAATTTTCATAGCACAGAGTGGAGATTCATGGAAAGGTTCATTAGTAAGCACCAGCTGACTGTCTCATATGACATGTTTGTAAATTAAAAAAAAAAAAGAATTATTTTCCCTCTCATGATTCCTCCAGCCTCAGGTGCCCCTCCTCACATTCAAATTCAGCCTGCGCACAATGGGAGTATTACGCTGAACTGCTCATCCTCAGGGTGGTACCCAGAGCCTGAGCTCCAGTGGAGGGACCCACAAGAACGGCCTCTGTCACCTGACTCTGTGACGAATTCTGTACAAGAAGACGGCCTGATCCACGTGGAAAGCTCTGTCACAGTGCAGGAAAGCTCAAGAGCAGATGTGTCCTGTTCAATCAGGAACCCTGTGCTTGGAGAGGAGAAGAAGTCATGTTTCTCAGTGGCCGGTGAGTTCCCTCAGAGCTCCCATTCTGCGATGTCAGGGCTGAGGAGGGAAGTGCACTAGTGATGACCCTAATGGAAAGATGGGAAGAATGGTCCAGCTCACCCATTTCCAACTCTTATTTGGAAACCTAGGTAAATATACCTGGTTTACCTTTGCTTATTTTAGTATAGTAAACCATTAATTCACTTCATAAGAAACGATGTCATGGATAAGCAAAACATTTAAGTGTAACAGAGCATTTTGAGGAACATGTTGAAGTCCATCCCAAACTTGTCAGGTGACTTTTGCGAGGGGAGACTCCTGCCTAACAATATGGACTTTAGGCTTCCTCTATATCAAGTTGAAGTCCTGCACTGCCGTCTGCTGGCCCTGTGACACTGGACAAGCACGGGTCACTGTCTGTCTGGTCCCGTTAAACAGCAATAACCCCGCTATCTGTGTCATTAGACCGTCGTGAGCAGTGAGTCACGTCAGGCATCCGAGGGCGGAGAAGAGCTGCACGCCGCAGTCTGCGCTGTGCTCCGTCCGCAGTGACCGCTCCCAGGAGTCCCGTGTGGCTCCGATGCTCCCTGCAGCTTCCGCGACTGCTCTCCTCAGTCTCAGAGGAACTGCGGAGCCCGTGAACTCGCTGTTCATTCCCTGTGTTTTTGTGTTTTCTCTCCAGTCCCGCCTTTTGTTCTTTTCTCTTCTTTTCTCTGCCATCTCCCTCCCCAACTCACCGCACACAGCATCAGCCGCTATGGCGCTGACTGCTGGGCTCTTTCTGTCTCCTCACAGAAGCTGTTTCCTGCTAGTGCCTGACTCTTGCGCCCTTTCCAGGAGCTTCGCCCAGCTTGACCTGCACTAAGGGCCTCCCTAAGCTCCCCTGTTTACTCTGAATTGTATTTTTCTGTATCCCCAAGTAGCGTATAAACTGTTGTAGCTATTACATTTTAATTCTTAAGTATCCCCACTAGTTGGTAAATTAATTAATGCTAAATATATATTGCCAACTTGATATAGAAATTAACGTAAGGAGGATTTAGTAAAAAATATCCTTTGTCTGGAGGAATTACTAAAAAATGTTCTTTTAGTGATTTCATTTCATAACTTTCACACATTGGAGGTGATTAAAGAGAAAGCTTTTGAGGTTGGAATTGTAAAGAAAAATTATGTACCAGAGGAGTAAGTTTCTACTGAGAACCTTAGAAAATCAGAATTTGAAGTGGTATAGTAGCCCATATGTTGTAGTTAGGCTTTCACACCAAAAGAGGATTGCAGGCTATATTTTAGAGAATGAGTTGGTGCTAAGAAATATAATGATCATTAATCCTGATGACAGAAGACTCCTGAAACCTGTATGGTAGAACATGACATAGAGAAAGAATGCATCTTCATATTTGTTAATTTGAGCCAATTACGCATAAGCAGTTTAACAGGAATTATCAGAATAGCTGATTACCGTGTGAGCATGTTTTTTTGAAATTATTGAATGAAGATCATTGTTGAACAGGAATGTCCTTGCTCTCTTCTAAGCTTGCATTATTACATAGATAAACACTGGCATCCTAGTAATTTGTTCTTTCAAAGTTAAGTTACCAACAGTCACACTCTCAGATGAATCTTTGCTGTAGGCTGGACTTGGCATCTGTGTGTTTCATCCTCTGACACCAGGCTACATCCCCGCTTTAGTTGTAGCATGTCCCACCTGTGTCCTCAGCATAACGCTGGGCTCACAGCTATGGACAGGTGGGAATAACTGGACAGAGAGGACCGGGGCAAGTTCCCTTGAAGAGTGAGGGGAAGAGAATCTCCTGCACTCAGTGCGCTTGTATTCATGAACACTTCTGCACGTCCCATGTGTAAATATGGGATTCGGTCTGGATGGTAGATGCATGAATATCTGTTGCACTAGCTTCTATACTCAGTGTGTTCCCATAGCTTCCAAATTACTTAGGGTCCTCCTGGGTCTCACACACTGGGGAGGCAGGGACACAGGAGACCCTCAGACCCTGAGTTCCTGAGAGTAGCAGTGGGGCTGGGGCTCAGCATCTCTGCCCTGCTCTCTCCCTGGAGAAACCATCCAAGTACTTGAACTCAGCATCCAAGTCAGTCAGTGTCCAGCTGGGCCTCAGTAGCTGCTTTCTGTTTTTCAGAGGCCTTGCTTCCTGGGGTCAGTGGCTGGGCAGTGGTGCTGGCCATGCTTGTGGTATTCCTGGCAGTCAGCTTGATGATCACTGGTGCTGTCCCCGTGAGATTTAGAAGAGCCCGAGGTAAAGGGGGAAACAATGTGGGGGATGGGTTCCAGCCTGTTCAAAATTCTGCCAAGTCATCATGGAGACTTCCCAGCATGGCGCGGGGGCCCAAAACCACAGCGTGTTTCTCCCAGACTAACTTCCGCCTTCTTCCTCTCTCAGTCTGACCACAACTTCCCATTTCTTTCTGTGTGTACCTTGAACTTTCCCCAATCAGCATTCCTTACGACACCTTGACCGCCCCTGTAAACTCCACCCTCAACCCAGCCTAATATATTCTTTGTCCCCCTACCTGCCTGGCAGAGGGCCCTTGCACTCTTCTGCAGCCCTCCTGCCCCCACAATAAAGGCTTCTTTTATCTTCATCCCCTTTCTCACTCTATATTTTGGTGCCTTGACTCAGATAGTGGTTGGGGCATGTAGCTCCCAAGTGTGTACTCCCTTGGCTTGGGCTCCCCCTACCAACAAGCCACCTTTTTTCTTTTTCTCATCCCTGCCTTTGCCATTGCCAGCCTCCATCCAACACCAATCCACCTCGACTCTCCCAGGTGAAGCACTCCTTTCCCTGGGAGTTGCTGTCTCGTTCTGTCTCATTCTCAGAAATCATGGGCACACATCAGGACTCTCTCATGTCCTATGGGATCCTCTCTGTCCTCTTGGTGATGGTAACAGGGGCACCTCTCACTCACTCACACCCCAACGAGGGTGATGATCCTCTAAAGGGTTGTGACTCAGCTTCTAGCCTCTGGCTTACCTTTAATTCAGTCACAAATGGGAAATATTCCTTCCCAGTCAGAAAAAAAAACCCTCTCCATTTGTGTCTTTTAAAAAAATCTAAACACTCTCAGTTTCAGGAAGATTGCTAAATGAAAATGATTAATTTTCTACTGTCAGATGGCTTGACCTCAATACAAACTTGACAATGGCGGCCACTGGCCTGAGGAGGGTACTTTTGGTTTCCATATCCTCTAGGACTTAGACAACTTTTGCTATCCCAACAGCAAATGGGCAGACATCCCTTATGCTGAAGCTTTTACTGCTCTCAGGGAGCTTCCTTCTCTCCTTCAGGCATGTGGGACAGTCCAAATATGTCTGGCTCATACCATCAGAACCCCTACCTGATTCCCCTCCCAGCACTCTCAGAGGTGTTCCCCCTGCTTTCACTCCTCCTCCACCATGTCCACAGGCCCAATCTCCTCACTCTCCTCAGCCTGCTTCCTCACCTCAGTCTCCTCAGCCTGATGACCCTAACCCATCCCCACTCTTTCCTCACCCTCTGCTGCCTCCACCCCTTGTCCTCCACTCCTTCATCACCATTTTCTCCCCCCGCACATCACACTCAGTTGCACTCCACCCCCCCACCATCTCGTAGTCCCCTGCCATCTTGTAGTCAGCGGCCATCTTGGAGCCAGCCACCATTTCATAGTTAGCCACCATTTTCTCAGCCTCAGCCTCTTCTCCCTCTCAGCGAACAGGCTAGCCCTGAGGACCTGGTTTGCACTCATGTTTTTTTCTCTCTGACATATCTCAAATCTCTCATAAATTAGATTCCTTCTCCACTGATCCTTATACCTGTATTAAAGAACTACGATTTGTGGTTAATTCCTAAGATTTACAGTACAAAGATCTCTATATCATCCTCACTTCTACTCTCTGCCCCCAACAGAAGGCTCAGCTGTGGCAAGCAGCTCAAGCTGAAGGCAACCTGACCATCCTGCTGGGCCCACTGCAGTGCCAGATGCAGACCCCCGTGGGATTATCAGGGCAACAATGTCTCACAACGTGTAAACATCATGAATGGCTGTATAACTGAGGGTCTTAATAAAATTTCTCATAAACAAATTATAATAAACTCATTGAACAGACCCAACATTATAGTGACAATCCCACTGAATTCCTTACCCACTTCACAGACACCCTGACCAAGTACACAAGCATAGACCCCCAATCCCTTGAGTTGATAGCCCTTATCAATTCTCATTTCATCACCCAGTCAGCCCCTGATATTTGGGCCGAATTTAAAAAATCTGAGCTTCATCCTCAGACCACACAAGGAGACCTCCCTAACTTTAACAATAGAGACCAACAACAAAAATTAGAAAAATCACATGCTAAATATAAGCATGACCTTTTGGCTGCAGCTCTTGGGCTTCCCAAGATAGGTAAGCCAAAGCAAGGTGGTGCCCCCTGAGGCTCTCCTGGAACATGATTTAAGTGCAGCAATGAAGGACACTGGGCATGAACCTACCCCAACCTGTGGCCGGGACCTTGTCTCATCTGCAATCTCGAGGGTTATTGGAAGTGTGATTGCCCTGTCTACCAGTTAGCTGGTACGTCATCTCATTCCCTGCCATCACAGGAGATCTCATCACCACTGCCACCACCAGACACATCGCTGGTCAACCTGCGTGGCATCACCACTGAAGAGGATTGATGGGGCTTGGGGTCCATGGCCCCCATTAAGGTATCCTTGGAGCCCCAAGTCTCGCTGGACATCTCAGGTAAGACACTCTCTTTTCTTGTTGACAGGGGGGCCACATGTAGTGTTCCTCCTGAGTTTTCAGGTCGCTGCTCCTGATCAATGGTCTTTGTTGTGGGAGTTGACGGCCAACCTACACGACTTCTCCAGACAGGACCCATCCCCTGCAGACTCAAAACACTTTTGTACCCATAAGTTTCTTGTTATTCCAATTTGTCCTACATCTCTCATGGGCAGAGATCTCCTCCAAAACTCAACTTCTCTTTCATTGTTTCCCTCCACACTGCTCTCATCCTTCAAACTCAACCACTGTGTGCCATTAGTTCAGTCCCTCTTCTGCCTCCTCTTCTTCCTCCTTATCCCGTAGTTTGGGATACCTCCAGTCCCACTCGTGCTACCCATGCCACCCCCCATGTTAATTCACCTCCGATATCCTTCAGTTTTCCCCTGTGTTCCCCAATATCTTATAGCCCCCAAACATCAATGGGGATTCAAACCCATAATCCAATATCTCTTAACAAATGGTTTTCTTAAAACTGCCCATTCACTTTACAACACTCCTATTCTCCTTGAAATCAACCTAATGGCTCCTATCGTCTAGTTCAAGACCTTAGGGCTATTAATAATGCAATTACACCAATGGTACCAAACCTTTACATGATGCTCTCTCATAGTCCCCCTTCCGCTACCATCTTTACAGTTTTAGATCTCAAAGATGCCTTCTTCACTATCCCTTTGCACCCTGACTGTCAGGATCTCTTTGCCTTCATGTGGACAGACCCAGATACTCTCTAGTCCGTGTAGCTCACATGGACCATCCTACCTCAGGGGTTCTGAGATAGTCCTCACTTCTTCAGCCAAGCCCCGGCTACAGATCTTGCAACCCTCAACCTCAAACCCAGCACACTCCTCCAATATATAAACAGCCTCCTCCTCTGTTCCACCTCCCATGTTCTAGAAATACAACATACCTCAACCATTCTCAACTTTCTTTCAGATCACAGATATAGGGTTTCTCCTCCCAAAACTCAAATAGCTTCTCCAAGAGTCAAATATTTAGGACCCACCCACACCCTCACCCCCACCACTCGCTCAATCACTACCCATTGCAAAGCCTTCCTTCGTGACCTCCAAGCACCAATTACAAAACAACAGGCTCTATCTTTCCTTGCTCTAGCTAATCTCTTTCACATTTGGATTCCTGACTTTGCTCCCCTGGCTCAACCTCTGTGTAAAGCATCCAAAGGCTCCTTGTCAGAACCCCTCAGCCCTACTATTCCTATACATTCTTCCTTTTACAAGTAACAAAAGGGCATTTTAAGGGCCCCAGCCCTCACACTCCCAAACCAGACTCAACCCTTCAGCCTATACACTGTCTCTCAAGACCGCAATGCTATGGGAGTTTTATGGCACTAAAAGGGACCTTCTTTCCAAGTGGTAGAATATCTCTCACAACAGTTAGACAACACAATATGTGAGTGGGTTCCCTGTCTCCAAGCTCTTGCTGCAGAAGCCACATTAACACAGGAGGCAAAAAGTTTCACTTTAGGACAATGAATCACAGTACACTGACCTCATTGCCTCAATGATCTCACCTCTCACAAGACACTCCCTGCCCTAATGACTCCTTTGCTGTCAACAAGTTCACCTGGTACTCATAAAAGACCTTTCCATCACTAGCTCCACCAGTGGTCCCCTCAACTCAGTCATTTTAATTCCCACCTCTGATGAGACCCCTCACCACAATTGTGTTGAAGTGTGACAGATGACCCCTACTCCCTTCCCCTAAATTAATAGCACTCTTCTTCCCACAGCTTCTGACACATGGTTTATAGACAGCAGCTTAACTAACACAAACACTCAAAAGAAGGCAGAATACACCATAGTCAACCAGTCAGCAGAGAGCCAGGCCCACTCCCATCTGTGGCAGCTTCACGAAAGGCAGGGCTTACAGCCCTCACACAAGCCCTCACACTGGCCAAAGACAAGATCATAAACATTTATGCTGACTCAAAGTACATATTTAGTATCCTGCACTCCCGTGCTGCCATCTAGCAAGAAAGAGGCTTTATTAGCACTCAGGGCACTCCCACCACCAATGCACCTCTCATCCTCAAACTTCTGGAGGTGGCACAGCTCCCAAACAGGTAGCAGTCATTCACTGCAGGGGACACCAAACACCATCAGATCCCATTGCTCAGGGTAATGCCTTTGCAGACACACAGGTCAACTTAGCTACATAACAGACATACACTTCCTGCCTTCTAGCCCTTATCCCAACACCACACCCTCACCCCAGCATTCATCAGAACAACTATATCTACTCTGCAAACCTGATTACCACAAAAATACTCAGGAATGGATCTTTCAAGGACCAAAGCTTCTCCTCCTCCTCCCAGATCAGTAGGTATTAGCCATCACCACTGACTTACATAACTGCTTTCATGTAGGCACTCAGGTTTTATGTAAACTTCTGACCCCCACTACCACACAACCCTGCCTAAAAACCATTCTTTGCCAGGTTACCCAAGGCTGCCATCTCTGCACCAAAACCTTTCCTCAAGGACAATTACCTCCTCCTTCTTTCTCAACCCACCAACTCCATGGACACACTCCAGACAAAGACTGGCAGATAGATTTTACACATATGCCTCCTCACAAAACCTACAGATAGCTTCTCACTTTGTCTGTACTTTTTTATGGTGGATTGAGGCCTTCTCCACTGCTCAGGTGAGCATCAACATAGTGTCTAAGGTTCTTATCCTAGACATTATTCCCTGACTTGTCTTGCCTCAAACTACCCCATCAGACAATGATCCAGGTTTTATTTCCCAAATAACTGAACAGATAGCCTCAATTCTCAACATTACTTGGCATTTACACATACTATACAACCCACAGTTCTCGAGAAAAGTAGAAAAGGCAAATGGAGTTTTAAAAGCACACCTCACAAAACTCCTCCTAGAGCTGCACCTGCCTTGGCCTCAACTCCTTTCCCTCACTCTAACTAGACTCAGGGCACTTCCCTCGATGCCCACTTTCTAAGTCCCTTTGAGTCCATGTATGGTAGACCATTCCTACTTCATAACTTTCCCACCCAAATCTTCCCCCATCACTGACTATATCCCAACCCTGTCCTTCTTCCAATATCTTTTACAACAACATGCTGACCTATGCCTTCCACAGCCAATAGATAACACACAGCCCAAGCCACCTATAACTCCTGGAGACTTAATATATCTAAAATCTTTAAGCCCACAGAGTTGCAGCCCAACTGGTCAGGACCCCACTTAGTCATCCTCACAACACCTATAGCAACGAAAGTTACTGGTGTGCCATCCTGGTTCCATGTCACCCAAGCTAACTGGTGTCCTGATAACCCTACTGTCTCCAACCCCAAACCCTCATTTACACAGTGGTCATCACACCTTCTATCCCTTACTCATCTCCACCTCACCAAAGTCCCCAACACACTTCCAAAATAACTCATGTTTTGTTATCCTGTCTGGTTTGTGATCTCTTCTCTCTTGCTGATTTTTGCATTCTCTGTTGCACTTTGGACCATTTGCCCAAAAGACTTTCAAGTGCCACACAAAGTAGCTTTTACATTTTTATACCTCACAACAGTCCTTGGACTCTCTACTCTCAACTGCTTTACTAAACACAGTCACTGAGTCATTCCTTACAGCTATCCAACATCAGATCCTTCATAATTTGGGCCCTTATCCCACTCACAACAGCACTCCTGCCCTCGTCTCTGAACTATTCCTTTTCTATCACTAGGCAAGATGGAACCATCATAGCTTAAAAATACTGGATTTGGGCCCTCTTACACTTGACATCTCTTACTGTACCTTTAGGTCTTATTATGTCACCTCTTTGTCGTGGGTAATTGCTGACAGAAAACATGAGATCAAGCATGTGGGGCCACCTTGGCCCGATGCAGCCCTCCAGCATTCTACATGTGCCCCAAAACCCGAACTGTAAGCCTTGCCATGACCCAACCCAATATTATTTTTCTCACTGGGGTTGTGAATCAATAGGCCTCACCAGACTATTTTTGGAAAAACAATGACAGTTATCATCATCTGAATCTCACCTACACACCAAGACAATGTTTCTTAAACTTCAGTATTTCCTACCAAGACACATTCCCATTTTTCCTGAAAGGTCATACTTGGGGATTCTGGCTACACTACTCATCAGGCCCGGACACCACAATGTGCCTGACCCTTTATAAAAGACAACTCCCTAATCTACAACCTCTCCATTTTCTTTCTGACCTTATTCCTTCCTCTTCACCTTCTCTTCACACCCTGCCTCAATTTCCATATGCTAATTTCTTAAGGACACCTTTGGGTTTCTCAAAAATATTACTCAAACTCCCAATACCACGGATCTTTCCAGTTGCTGGCACTGCTTACCCTCCAACAGGATTTATACATGGCTTACCCAGTCACCCTAAATATCTGCTCACTTCAAATCAGCTCTAAGGCTGACATTGTTGGCCTCCTGAATTTCGCTCCATAACTTCTAAGGCCAAAAAACCTTTCCTGCATCTTTCACCCGAGCCCTTCCCAATCAGCCTCTGTGGTGGGAAATTTAACCTCTTGCACATGCTTGCATCCCATTCCAGACACCTCTACTCCTACTTGTTCTCCTCACAGACAGTTCTTTGTCTGTGGCAAAGGAGCTTTTACCTGTCTCCCATCCATGTGGAAGGGTTCTTGTACTGTGGCAGTGGTAACTCCATAGGTCACACTAAACACTGAAGCCCACATCATAACAGGAATACAAAACATGTTCCAACACCACCCAAGGTCCCACAGAGCAGTACAGTTCACCTCAATCCTAACAGGTATTGGCCTTTTCATAGCCACTGGCATGGGAACCTGGGTGTTGGAGTGGCCTTGCACTTTGACTCTCAGGTATCCACCAAACTAACTACTGCCACTGATGAATCTGCAGCATCCTCTAGTTACCTTCAGACCCCAGCCAACTTGCTGGCCACCATAGTCCTTCAAAACCACCTAGCACTTGATGTTCTGACAGCTGAAAAGGGCAGCACCTGTGCCATGCTAAGAGAAGAATGCTGCTACTTTGTTAACCAGTCAGGTATTGTCATGGATAAAATCCAAAAACCCTGAGACTTCACTGCCAGTATATGAGAAGGGGTCACCAGCTCCTCCTGTTGGTCTTCTTGGTGGCCTAATCTAGACTCCTAGGCACCTGTCATCCTCCCTGTCCAGCTCCTCTCACCACAATTATCTTCTTACTCCTCATAGCACCCTGACTTTTAAAATATTTTTCAAGATTTCTGCAGTCTAGGATACCGGCCCTCACCACCAGAGAGCTCCTCATCCTCGCTAACAGCCCTGGCACCAGCTTCCATATGGGACTAACCAGTCATTCCACCAGCCCCTCACATGACACCGTCAGCCAGCAGGAAGCAGTACAGCCCTTCAGTGCATGCTGGAGAACTTAATGTGCATTTCCTTAAATACTACAATTTAGTAGGTAACTTACCCTGTGCATAAAATGATCAAGAAGAAACTTATTTTTCTTGGGGAACAGGAATATGAAATTTGCTAAATGAAAACTGTACAAATTTATGTTTTTAATACTGTTAGAGAGTAAAATTATTTTCATCTGTACACGCTAGGTAATTAACTCTGCTTTGCTGACTCTACTGCTTATTTTTAATAAAAACAGGTAAAATACCCAACCCAGGAACTATGACAGAGGGCTTTGTATTACATATGATGACATGGAAAAAAGAAGATGAAATGTTCTTCTTGAAAGAGCTTTTGTATTCCATTAAAAATAGGTGATCGTATGATAAAAAACGCGATTTGGGGTTGTACGAGACAATCTCACACGTAGCTCTTACTTTCACATGAAATGCAATCATCTTCAGCATTCACATCGGTACTGAAGAAATGATTTCACCTCAGCATCCACTGAGAGCCTTGCTCTCTTCCCGTCTGGCACAGGCAAATGCCCGCATGAGAACTCCAGCACCGACTCCCAGCTGATCCTCGTGGGCTTCTCCAACCCCCCCACGCAGAGGCGTCCCTCTTCTTCCTGTTCTCTGTGATCTACCTGACCAGTTGTGCTGCAAATGCAACGGTCATCACTCTGGTGGCCCTGGAGTCCTCCCTCCAGGCTCCCATGTACTTCTTCCTCTGCCGCCTGGCTTTCCTCAATGTGTCCTTCAGCACCACTGTGGTCCCCAAGATGCTCTTCAACCTTCTGGTCAACAGGAAGGTCATATCGTCCACCTTCTGCCTTGCTCAGACCTGTGTTACTTTGTCCTTGGAGGCCACTGAGTGCTTTCTGCTGGCGGTGATGGCCCTGGGACGCTACGTGGCCATCTGCTACCCACTGGGACACCTGCTCCTCATGTGCTGCTCCGTGTGTGTGGCGCTGGCCGCTGGGGCCTGGACCGTAGGCTTTTTTGCCTCGGTTGTGCCTCTGTACATCATCATCCTCTCCCTGTGTGGTCCTTCCGTTGTTGACTACATCTTCTGTGAGTTGCCCATCGTCCCGCACATGTTCTGCGGGGACACAGCCCTGCAGGAGAGCATGATGGGCGTGGGGGTGCTGGGACAGTGTTGCTCCCCTTCATCCTCATCATCATCTCCTACCTGCGCATCCTGGTGGCCCGGATGAGAATGGACTCCATGGAGGGCAGGAAGAAAGCCTTTGAGCCGTGCACTTCGCACTTGGCAGTGGTGACCCTCTGTTTCAGAACAGGCCTGATTCGGTACCTGAGGCCCAAGTCA
>NW_004955613.1:203913-204693 GCF_000276665.1 Chinchilla lanigera
GATGATTTAAAATGTTGTGCGTTTGGCCAGAAAGGAAGCTCCAGTAATGCTGTGGACTGCAAAGATAAGGCTGAGGAGATCTCCATTGCTGAGAAGGAACTGGAGAATAAAAAAGATGGCCTAAGGGCATCACAAGAAGCAGCAAGTCTCCACCCTTTGCAGCCTCAAAACTGCAAAGGTGACACACCTGGCCTTGAGAAGAAAGCTGCTGAGCAACATGTTCCAGAATGGCGGCAGCGGCTGCACCAGGTTCCAGAATGGCGGCAGCATAGAAAATTTGTTCCTCAGAACTGGATTCAGAGTGCCCAGTGATCCAGGCACTTGACCCCTGTGGCTAAGAGAGAGGAAACCTTGGCTACTGCTCCAGGTGGCAGCAGACCTTGGCATCATCCATGTGGCCCTGGCTTTAGGTGCATGGAGAATGCAAGAGTTCTGAGGGAAAAGAGGCTTCCACCCAGATTTCAGAAGGCCTGGGAGGCCAGGCAGTGTGCCCCTGAGAGGGCAGTGTGTGAGGCTGTGAGTGTGAAGCAAAAGGTGCCCTGGAGACCTCAGAAGTTTAGAAAGGCCAGGACCATGGATCATCAAAGGAAGGCTGCAAGGAGGGAGCAAAGTGGGCCTAAGAGAGGAGCCGTGGAAGCTGTAACCACTGGAAGTGCCATAGGGGTGGACTCATGCAAGCCCTTTGGAGCTCACAATGTGCCACAGGTTGCTTCAGATGCCACATGTGGAACTACAGGACATAACGTTAGCCCTGCTGGATTTTGGACTTGCTTTGGTCCC
>NW_004955613.1:205239-231275 GCF_000276665.1 Chinchilla lanigera
GGCAACGAGAGAAAAGTAACCAAGACACCCATGCTGAACCCTTTTATCTACAGCCTGAGGACCAGGGAGGCAAAGGGGGCCCTGAACAGAGCTATGCAGAGACTGAAAAGCATAAGAGTCTCAGAGTGGAACCCATGGAAGGTAAAGACAGTGCCTGTGTGTCTGTTGTGTCCACACCCAAGCTCTCTGAGACCAGACTTCTTTAGCAGGCACTGCAGTTTGGCAGACAAGGTTTCTACAAACCTCTCCAGTTGTCCCCAGTTCTGATTTCTACTCGGAATGAGTGAACATTTATAGTTGTTCATCTAGTAGCTGTTAAAACACAGGTGAGTCCACTCGGTGAGACACTTGTTAGCAGAACGCACTGACCCACGTCCACAAGCTTGTCCTTCTGTGCAGCCACGCCCTTCACAGTGCTGTGTTCCCTGGTTCCTATTCATTTACAGCACCCCAAACTGTGGTAAAGTGTGCTTTCCCCTTGCACCAGGCTGGGGGGAGCGGTCTGAAGGCGTGAGACAGCTCTTTCCAGAGATGAAGAAATGCCATGGTAATGTGGAGGAGTGTGTTATTCAATATTACAGGGAGAAAATATACTCAAAGGTACTACTGAGAATTCTTTTTAGAGGGACAATGTTTTTTCCCAAGTAGAGGTTCCATCTATTTCAAATGTAAGTCCTAAGAATTTAACAGGTCCACTTAACCTACTGCACATGTGTGCCTAGAGCAGAAGTAACAGTCCCTGTCACATAGCTGATAGGTGATTTCTTGTGAAAACATTTGATGCTAAGGACATTTGCGGCTAAGAATTTGGATTTGCTCCTTGGTCTTCAATTTCATTATAGTTTTATATGCCATGTCATAGAATGAAAAAGCAGCTGATATTAATCCAGAGTAATACCGCTGTTGCCTAACTCATGGATCCATGTCTCCAGTGCAACCCTGTGCTGGCAGGCACACCAGTGGTGTGGTCTACATGGTAGGTTTTCATTTCCCAGTTGCTATTTAGGAGCAGCTTTTGTTGAAAGCTCCATTATCACTCAGATGACCAAAGCATTTCCATCTTACAAATATAGTTGCTATGTATTGTCCTCATAGCTTGTTCTACAGTCATTTCTCCAGCTGGAGGATGATCCTGAGGAAATGTTTTCTTGGAAAAAAAATCACTGGACTAGAGTCAGAAGCCCTGACTGAAATGCACAGCTAAAACAAATTGTCTGAACATCAGAATTTATTTTATGCAATGTGAATTTGATGGCTAGACTATTCTTAAATCATGGCAACTTGGTCATTTTGTTGTTCTAATGAGACTTTCTCATATGGCTTAAAGTGACCTAACAAACAAAATATAAATATAGTAGTATTTTATGAGACTGCAGTAGGATTACATAAATCAACACCTACCATGTATGCTACAAAAGGATTGCATTGTTTCTGTTGAAAATAACATTGTGCTAAGTGAGATGATTTTAAGTAACATGAGATAATAGAAATTTGAATTTGTAGACTTGGTTTAGTAGAAATCAATAAAATCTGATTAAAAGACTGTGTTCTATAGAGAATCCTTTTGAGCCTGCCTCTGTTTAATTTTAATTTTACGCTCAGTACAAGCCACTTCTGATTGAAGAATTCCTGTGAAGATACAGTAATGTATCTTCTAGTGATTCTTATTTCTTGTTGCTTTTTGGCCCCTCATAATATACACAAAATATATCCACTTAATTTCTTGGGTTATAGTCTTTGGTAAAGCCTTTGTGAATTCACCTTCATTTTACCAAAGTTTACATCTGATCCTGCAGATATCTAGTTCATTCATTCTCACTTTTGGTTAGCCCAAATATTGCACTCATCTCAAAAATAGATCTTGGATTGGCTATTAATATGATATGGACATAAACACTTAAAAGAATTTTCCAAGCAAATCGGTTACTGGAACACATAGGCACAAGTAAAAGAAGACAATAGCTTGCAGTTATGGGAGGGTAGACTGAAGTCAATTTCCTGCAGATTAATTATGTGAAGCTTTCTGTTCAGGTAGTGACAGAGTAGCATCTCTCTGAATTCTAGTAAGTAGAAAAGAAGTTTTTTAGTCATGACTCAGCACTCACACACACACGAAGACAGTGCTTGGAGGTCTGAACGTGATCACAGATCTTTCAAAAGAAGCTTGGCTGTTGGAGATGAGCTGTACAGTTAAAGCAATTATATAATACAAATACATTAAGTAACGTAAGTAAATTATGCCTGAGATGTAGCTCAGCTGCACAAGCACCTGCCTGGCAAGCACAAGGTCCTGAGTTCAATTCCCAGAACAAAACAAAAAAATTAAGTAAGTAAATTAAAGGTTAACTAAACTACCATGAGTCATGCACTCCTATTCCACTAATAATTGCACCAGCCTGAGGACAGCGATCTGAGGTAATTGTCAGCTCTTTCCAAGAGTAAGAGCAAAGCAATGACAATTATGGAATACATGTCACAAGAAGAATAAAATTCAGTTTACTCATGAGAATCTTTTGCAGAAGAGTCTCCTGGTGCTATTCCTTGTTTTACTTTGTATTCCTCTAAGTTTTGCCTATTTTGTATAATTTTAGAAAAAGGTTATGCTTTCCTTAAATTTGAGATTGAGAGAAATTCTTTGAAACTGCTTTTGGTTTGTAACGTAAGGAAAAAATTAGGTTGGCTCTCAGTAAAACGTGGATATAAAAGTTTAAATATTTGTTAATGGAAACAGGCAAGAGTAGAAAAAGGCAACAAATTGAAATTACGGGAGGATGATGTCGATTGACATCAATTTCTCGAAAGATCAATTATGAGAACGTTTCCATTCAAGCAATGACAGCACAGTATTACTGTAAATCCTGATATGATTACAGTAGGAAAAGAAGTTTCTTAACTTTGGCTCAGCACCTGTATGCACTCACACACAAGTGAAGAAAAATTTTAGAGGTTTAAATACGCTGCTGGATCTTTAAACAGAGTGAGCTTGACTAGTGGAGATGCTCTATTTAGTTACATGAATTAATCTAATACAAATACATTAAATCAACTAAACAAATTAAGGTTCCACTAGTTTGTTCCTCTCTCTCTTAAAAAGTTGGTAGATGTGTGGTTTGTGTGTGTGCGTGTGGTGCGTGTAAGATATAAGCTTAATAATCACTTCTTTGCTGTGATTTTTAATCAGATAAAAATCTGTTGCATGGCTAAGTACTTAGACTCAACACAATTTTAGAACCACACTACAGTTTAGAAGTAATCCTGTCTGTCCCAAACAGGAATGATGTTTATTCAAAAAGTTTTAGATCCTTTCTGTCATTCCTTTATCATAAACTATTTTATAATTTATATTTACCAGCTTTAAAAGGTTTCACTTCAGAAATAAAAACTGTATAGCTTTACTATATGTAACTTGATGTTTTGATATATCAGCACATTGCAGAATAATTAAATCAATCTCATTAAAATGTCCCTCACCCCACATACCATTACTTTTTTTTTTTTTTTTGATTTTTCTCCGGTACCGGGAACCGAACTCACGACCTTGCGCTTGCCAGGCAGGCACTTTACCGCTGAGCTAAATCCCCAGCCCTGCATACCATTACTTTTCATGTGGCGAGACATTCGAGCTCTTCTGAGAAACTATTCAGTCTAAACTCTGTGTTTATTAATCGTAGCCACTGCAGTCCATACAGACTTCCTGAATTTTTTGATCCTGTCTGTCTGAAACTAACCAATTTCTTCCCATGTCCAACTCTTGGAAGCCACCTTTTACTCTTTACATGCAAGTGAAATCATACAGTATTGAGTATTTGGCTTATTTTAGGTAGTATAATGTTCCACAGGTTGATACATGGTGTTACAAATAGCAGAATTCATTTTTTAAAGGCTGAATTGTATTACACATTACAAATACACACACACACACTACAGCCGTGTGTGTGTGTGTGTGTGTGTGTGTGTGTGTGTGTGTAGTATATATCTATGTACATCTCCCATTTTCTCTATCCATTTACCTTTTAACTGTTTATATAACAAGGAATGTAACAAATTAAATAATATAATTTGGTACCACAAGAACAAGTTATTTTAATGCAGTAATTTCCACTTAATTTACGTGTATTATGAAGGCAAAGCCCTCACCTAGAAAGAAAAAATTGTAGTTCAGCTTCTAGTTCACTGCAGTGATACAGAAATGAAGCATCACTTCATTTCTTAGCAGGGAGCTGTGGAGACACGGTAAAGCCATGGGAGCCTGTGAAACACGGCACAAAGCTGCATTTTCGCTCCTGCCCCATTCTGTGGTCTCATCAGCTAAGCTGAGGAGAGCCCAGTGGACTTCGTGACCAGCTTGTGGGTGCAGCCCATGGCCCCGAAGTCTCCCGTTCAGGTCTCGGCGTAGGAGCTGACCTGGGGGAGCCCATTCTATCCATGCACCCCCTGACTTCTTTCCTAAATAAGCATTTCCTAAGGTCACTTTTCCTGGAAAAGGCTCCTGGAGATGACATCAAGACAGTCTGACTACAGCTGTGGAAGGTAGTCCCCAGGAATCTGCATGTTTATAAACTCCAGCGGTTGACTCGATGTGCTTTAAGGACAGGTGGATTTACTTTAGTATATTTTAAATGCATTTATGCTGAATATTCAATGATGCTAATTACATTACTACATATTAGTAAAATCAATAGAAACTACTTAGTAGTTCTAAATACATACCTTCCTTTTATATTAAAAATACTTAAAAATTATGGGCTATTCTCTAGAATAAAACCATAGCATTGTAGTTTTTAATATACAGTTGAAAATATAAAATCAGGAATTTACACACTGTTCAATAGTGAAATTGAAGGATTTTTTGAGAAGATCATCTTATTACTTGTAAATAAATTATCTGTACTTATATTAAATTTGAAATCTGTATATATTTTAAGGTAAAATTCCTCCTTTACATAGATAGTACACCATTTTTGCTCTCAGTAATTTCCATAAGCTGCAAAGAAAACTGGCTCGGTAGAAATGAGGCCAAAGCTCAAAGTTATCAGAAAGCCACAGTCTGCTGTTAATTCCCATGCTTTTCTGGTCACTGAGGTCCTTGCTTCAAGTCCTCCAGTGCTTTCTCATTGTTTAAGCCAAGGATCTTAGAAGCAGACACTGAAAATCACAGAGCTGCCCAGCTGCCCCAGAACCCGGGTTTCTCATTTATTTAGGGCGGGGTGGTAGGGGCTGAAGGAAAGCTGAGGAAATTCAAATGCTAATGCTTCTCTATTCTCCCTGAAAATGCCTTTCCTGACTTACTATCCTCATTCCTCTTTTCTACAGCCTCTGTGCGCTTCGGGAGCCCAAATCATCAGGTAATTATATTCCTGTTAAAAAGTCTTGTGTTCCACGTAGAAAGAATACTGTTTCACTTTATGTTTTAAGAATCAGCACCCAGTTGGGGTGCAAGAGGGACAGTAGCTAGATATTATTTGATTAAAGTAGTTCCACTACCTTTACTGTAAGTGTCTAATACAAAACTCTGAATGGAAGAATCTCACAAAGAAGCATCAGAAGACCAGGAAAAATGATCACCCAAGGATCCAAACATAGAGCGTCTTTCAAATGTAAAAATAAATACAAAGTACATGAGGATCAAACACTGCTCCTGCACAGAGGGACGCTTGCCGTGGTTTGGATTTCCGGTGTGCCCCCACTTCTCGTGGGTCTGGAAGACGATGGCATCCTGGGTGCTGTGCTCCTGGTGCCTCATCCGCAGGGGAGCTCAGGGGCTGAATGTGCTGCTAGGAGGGCGCTGCGCAGAGGGGCCCCGGGGAGTCACCTGTGACCTGGCAGAATGCATCTCCCTTGCAGGATCCTCCCTTCACTCTCTGCCTCCAGGCTCAGGGATGAGAACAGAGTATTCCTACCAGGCCCCTCCTCTGCTCTCCTTTATGTTGATGGTGCAGGATCAGTGTTCTGTCCCTGGGATACGAAAGTGATGAACACGACATTAAACAACACTTAAACTTGATGCAGTGACAGAGATCAATAGGACTAATATGTGGAACTAGCCTGTGGTGGGTTGACAGCTGGTGGTCAACTGGTAGCACCCAGCTGAACTGAACCAGCATGGTGCTGGGTGTGGGAGGCCCCACTGAGGACTGTTGCCAGCAGCAGAAGAGGCAGAACTGGAGAAGAAGAGAAGCTGTTGGGCACTGTTGTTTCTCTTGGAGGAGCTCGTCATGCTGGCTTTCCTGATGAACTCAGCTATTCTCATCATCGAAGGAGCTTGGGACTTGTTGTCACAGAGAATAGCTTTGGTTCACTGCAGGAGCTCTAGTCCTTACTTTAAGCATTGCTTCCTGGCTCCAGAGGGGAAGATGGTGCACTGCTCAACCCCCTGGATAACCTTGTTTTGTTGGCTTTCCTGATATGGACTCAATTGTTCTCATCATGGGAGGAGCTCAGGACCTCACTGGTGTGGTGATACTTTTTGGGAGAGCTCTGGTCTTTACTTTGTGCATTGCTTTCTGGCTCCAGTGAAGATCCCACAGCCTGCTAGCACAGACCCTTCATCCTGCTTGCATTAACTTTCTAGCTTCCACCACTGACCTTTGGGCCTTCCCAGAGCAGATCCTTGAAACAGGCTTGCATGAGACATTGTCGTGGGCTCTTGGCCTCCAGTTGGACCATTAGGGGGCATTGTTATGGACTATGGGTCTTACCTGGGCTCAGGAGGGACATTGCTGCTGGAGCCAGGCCCTCAGCTGGATTCTTCTGTTCTTAATATGTGGACAGATTTCTTGCACTCTCTTGTATATGACTCTTTGGGTAACTATCTATTATGAAATAATCTTATAAATTATGTGTCCTGTATTTGATTATTCCCTTGCAAACCCTGACTGTAACAAGGCCGTTGTTAAATGTATTCAGTGGAAATTACTGTACTCCACGCACCTTACACTTCACAGAGCAGGAGGTGTGGTGAGGTGACACAGGGCCTAGGACAAGTAGATCTTTATTCACACTGCATTTCCAGACACACAACCTCCAATGTGGCAAATCATTTTTCTCCCCTTTTTTCCTGGCCATAAGCTGATGCTAATACACCGCAGTTTTTCTGAGGTTTTGGCCAGATGGAGGTGTCCCGTGCTGTGTGTGTGGCCGCCTGCTCCTTTCTGCACCTGGAGGTCACTGTTCCCGGGACACTAAGTGACGTGCGGGTGCTGGGCCACAGCAGGGGACGCGCGTGTCATCTCCTTTTGATCCCCACTCACTTGTGGCCTTCGCTCACGGTGACGTGCTCTCTCCTCAGCACTGATCAGCGCTGTTGGTGGAATCCCTCCACTCCCTCCTCCTACTCTGCTTCCTACTTTCAGGCTCTGTCTTTACTAAGAAGAAAGGGGAACTTAAAGTTGTGAAGAAGTCAATTTTCTCCTGAGTGGGAAAATACAGAATATTAATTCACCTCAAACCCTTTATGTTTCCCAGGGAAAGTTATACTGAGTGTCGACACTGCGAAAATCGGATTTGAAGAGCTGGACAAAGAAACATTTAGCAGTTAGAGAGCCCTACCGGAAGTGCCCTGCTCTTGAGGCCTCGCGGGGGCGGGGCATGAGAGGGGCTGAGACTGAAGCCAGCTTGGCTCCTGGTCGTGCACGTGACCCAGGAGAGGAGGAAGCTCACCCGCAGTGACGCCAAGGGCACGGAGCAGGCCGTGCGATGGTGCTGATGGAGAGAGCGCGGGCAGGGGTGTCGGGAAGGGGCGGGCTTTCTGCAGCAGACAGGAAGTGGGACTCTGTGCACGCCCTGTTGTCTCCTTCGCTGCCTCGGGGAGAACCTGCAGCTCAAAAGCCCCATAAAGCCAGACTCAAATTTTTACACGCCAGTTATTTTATGTTTAATCCTACTGAGCAGATTTTGAAGTATTTACAGCCGGACTGTTTTTTATACTCCAGAAAACCGTCAACAACAGCTGCTAGTCATAGATAAGACAAAGCGTGCAGCCGTAAAAGTCACAAGTCACCGCTGTGCTTCCTGTCGCTCTGACCCTGGAGCCTCTTCACCCTTGGTGACATCGCTGGACACAGGTTCGCCTTCTGCATCCCTTTCTCCAGGGCTTCCTGCACCCCCCTCCCCTCTTTGCCAGAGCAGAGCTGCTTCTGTCTCACTGCTGCCTGCTGGTTACGTGTTTTCATTTCATCAACTCCTAAGTCCCCCAAAACTCACTGTCATAAATGATTGAGAAGTGTCCACAACAGCATAAATATTTACAAGTATCAGAGATTTCTCACTAAAGTGAAACAAAGCTAAGAAAATATTAAGTAATGAAGAGTCAGTGAAGGATTTTAATACACACATATATATATATATTCACAAAGCTGTGGATCAAACAGGGTTGTTCCATGCTAGCCAAGCTCTCTGTACCGGAGCTACATTTGTAGCTTGACCCTGATCTTTCTAATTGCTAGGAGGCTCATGGGAAATGGGCTGGTGTCACGAGCAGATGAATTCACAAAGTGCAAGTAACCCTATGGCTGGCTACATGGTCTCTCCAAAAGTTTCTCTTCAGAGCCTGTAGACCTTGTTCTATATTCTTGCATATTTTGTTCATGTGTGATACACTTGCTTAAACTGAAGTCAGGTGGTTTTCCTCTAGACTTGAAGTATGATATTCTTAACTCTTTCTTGAGAAACACTGTGGTCCCTCTCATTTATGGTCTCTTACTCTAGCTGGGCTCTCGGTATAATCTACAATGTTCTCAATGTTTCTGTTATCTCTGAAGCACCCCCAGACAGAAATTCTAGCTATTCACCATTTTCACAAAATCCGTCTGCTATAACTTCTTTGTTATTCTCAATGACTGGCTTTTTGTTTCACAGGGGAAATGATGTACAGAATGCACCAGTGAACTACTGTACAGGTAAGGATCTCTTCTCATTTTTGTACTTTTCACTTACATGAATTTCTGTGTCCATATCTTATGACACCCTTCCTGCACAACAGGTGTGTGCTTATTCTGGAATAAGTCTTCAAAGTCCTTGCTACAACATTAAATTGATTTCAGTACCCCTAATATCCTACCCTAATCATCAGCATTGCAATATTCTTAACTCATGTAAACTCAAGTTTAAAAAGTAAATAGAAAATTTCTTCACAGCAAAAGAAATGACAGAATAAATAGACAAACTACACAGTAGGAGAAAATATTTATATGCAAAACAGTCACCACAAGTAAATAACAGCAACACTAATACCATTAAAAATGGAGACTTGGCCAAAGATTTTTTTAATATAACCTCAGAAACACGGGCAAGAAAGCAAAACTAGACAAGTGGGATCATACCAAACTGAGAAGTATAGGATCAGTTTTTTTAAAAAAAAGCAATTAGCACTGTGAAGAGACAGTCTATAGATAGGGAATTTATAAACCATACATTTGATAAAGGGTTGCTAGCTAAAGCATTAACAACGGACACGATTCAATGGGGAGAAAATAGATAAGTCAATTTAGAAATGGGCAATGGGCATGAACAGACATTTCTTAAAGGAATGGCTGATAAATACAGAAAACTACTCAGGGCATTCATCATCGGGGAGATGCAAGTCCAGGCCACCATCACTGGGAGGGTGGAGAAAGAGTCCCACGCAGTGTTGGTGGGTTGTAAATTGGTGCAGTCACAACGGAAAGCAGCACGGAGCATTCTCAAGGGTTAGAAACAGACTATCATATTTTTCCTATGTCTAGTTATTTGTCTAAAAGAATTCAAATCAGGATCTCAAAGCAAAATATCTGTACTCCCATGTTGATTGAAGCATAATTTACAAGAGCCAAATTAAAGATTATATCTCTGTCATCTATCCTTTATCTATTTAGCCTGGTTTTTTTTTTTTTTTTCTGAAGGAAGTTAAATCAGCACCTTGTAAACATATCTGCAGTCTCATTCTCCTCTAGCCTTATTGGCAAGAAACTACCACACGTTCACATGGACGGCTGGTTAAAGACTGTGGTGTATGTGAGGGAGGAAGGGTTATCCAGCTTCATAAAAGTAGGAGATGCTGTCGTTGTAACAACGTAAGTGAACGTGGGAGACATTTTGCAAGTGGAATGAAGCCGGACCCAAAATGAAAAATACTTGTGGTACTCGTGATCTCTGATATGTGGTATCAGAAATAAGATGAGTGCACAGAAGTAGAGCAGGGCGCAGGCGACCAGAAGAAGGCGCGGGGCGGAGAGGGTTGGAGTACAGATACAGCAGTGCGGTGAGTGACTCTAGAGCCCTGGACCCAGCACGGGCGAGCGGGAGAGGGCCAAGGGCTCAGAGCTTCTGTCAGACAAGTGGAGAGAGTTCTGAGAGTCTTTTGCAGGATGACACGGTGACCAGAGCTAAAAATAATATACTGCACCGTTGAAAATCGCTAATAGAGGCATTAAATATTCTCACTGCAAAAAATGCAATTACTCTATGCAGGGCGAGGAATATGATAATTAGCTTAATTTAATTGTTGCTTAAGTATATGTGTATATGCCTTCGTATATACACCTCCCCACTCCCTCAGCCTCCTTCCGTCACTCCTGCTGTGCCCCTGGCCAGGTCCACATCTCATCCTCGCCCTGTGAAGCAAAGCACAGAATGAACAGAGAGCTTTTCTAACCCTGGGTGCTGATGCAGACCTTGCTGCTCTAAGTTTATGAACCCACTGGTACCTTGCTGCTTCAAAGGTCATCCTGTGTAAAATACATCAAGCGCTTCTGTGTCACTCACTGTGTATCTCTTCCTTTCTAGACATGCTGCTCCATTAAAGCAATGTCATCTTGGCCCTTTCTATCCCACTTCACCTGTGGACAATTCAGACTGCAGATTGAAACAGGGTCTGGAGATCCCTGCGGGGACGATGGGCAGACGTGCAGAGGTCTCCTGCACGCAGCTGAGTTACAGAGAAAAGGACAGGGGTTTAAACACTGCAGTGTGCAGCCTTTGACTCCCAGGCTTACAACAGCACAAAGTCCTTCAGATCTTCTTTTTCTTTTCTCTCTCTATGCAGCCATCCTTCCTTGCTCCTTTCTTGATATCTCCCTTCTTCCTTCTTTCTTCATTTCTCCCTTTTCATTGTCTTTCATTGTTTCTTAGAATTCCATTTTAAAAAGCATTAATAATAGTCTAACTTCTTAAGATAGATGTTTGGCCCGTCAGCAACCCTCCGTTTTTTATTATTACTAACAGATAATCCAGGGCAATAACCATTTTAGATATCTGATTGTTTTTTCTTTTTACATCCATTGTTTTTTACAGCTATTTAATAAGTACCAGTGTCATCCACCAGGTTTTAGGTCTACAAGTCCAGCCTCCTCACAGCATGTAAAAACGAAGAACTTTCTCTATGCACAGGGATAACGGCTCTAAAAATGCAATCAGGAATTTTGTGGTCGAAACTGAAGGTAATGTGCACTCAATCACCACGCACTAGAATTGTACAGTGAGATTTCCATCGAAAGAAAAATGAAAGTGTCTAAGGGCAAACTGCCCCCAAAGGAAGAATTTATTCTGTGATCAGTTGCTGGCAAGGGATCCTCAAGAAACTGCTTCATTGCCTCTTGCAGAACCCCACGCAGCACCAACCATGCTCAGTGAACACGCCAAGCCCTGCTCCCGCCGCTGCCTCCATTCTCGTGTGCCGGCGAAGACGCTTCCTGCCAGGTGAGGAGCTCCCGGCCTCACCCGCAGACGCCGCGCTTCCTCCGCACCGCTCTCCTGACGGCCTGCTTAAAGTCGCTGTTCCTCAAGCTGTAGATAACAGGGTTCAGCAGCGGAGTGACCACGGTGTAGAAGACAGAGATGATCTTGTTGACTTCCTGCGACAGGTGCAAGTCGGGGCGCACGTACATGGAGATCATGGTCCCGTAGTAGATGGTGACAACTGCCAGATGGGAGCCGCAGGTGGAAAAGGTCTTCGAGCGGCCCGAGGCGGACGGGATTCTCAGGATGGAGGACACGATGAAGACGTAGGACACGAGGGTCAGGAAAAAGCAAATGCACAGCACTGCGACGGAGAGGACGAGGATGGCCAGCTCTGCGCTGCGGATGCTGGAGCAGGAGAGCTGCATCAGCGGTGGGAGGTCGCAGAAGAAGTGGTTGATCCGGTTGGGCCCGCAGAAGTCCAGCCTGCAGATCATCAGGGAAGGCAGGAAGCCCGTGCCCAGGCCCGTGAGCCAGCAGAGCGCCACCAGCCTGCTGCAGACGTCTGAACTCATGAGGGAGGAGTAGTGCAGTGGGCTGCAGATGGCCAGGTAGCGGTCATAGGCCATGACGGCCAGGAGGAAGCACTCTGTGGCCCCGAAGCACACGAAGAAATACAGCTGCACCATGCAGGCGGAGAAGGAGATGGCGTGGCCCCGGGAGGCGAGGTTGGCCAGCAGGCGGGGCACGATGGTGGAGGTGTACAGGATCTCCAGCAAGGACAGCGACTTGAGGAAGGTGTACATGGGCGAGTGCAGGCGGGGGTCCTGGCTCACCGTGGCGATGATGACCACGTTCCCAGCGACGGTGAGGAAGTAGACCCACAGGAAGACGGCGAAGAGGAAGCCTTGCCATTCCAGGAGGCTCTGAAACCCCAAGAGCTGGAACTCAGCCACAGAGGACGCATTTTGGGGTCCCATTGCCTGTGGGGGGCAGAAAACACTTTTGAAAAACGTATGCAAGGCATAAAACATGTATCATTATTGATGTTTGAAACATAAGAGATTTTAAAAAATAGTTCAGGCTGTGTGTCCAGGTTATTAGAAAAATAAATGCATAATTCCACCTTTCTGTAATATGACTGCATTTTGAAATGACATGCTGAAAGTGAAGGTTAGGGCTTGGGAAGGGACAGTAAGTTCCATTTCTTGGGTTTTTTTTAAATACTGAAGTCTCCAGTTGAAAGACACAGGCAAGGGCCGGGGATGTGGCTCAGGGTTAGAGCACTTGCGGAGCACGTTCCATCCCCAGAAATGAAACAATAACATAAACAGCTACAGGGCTCTGATTAGATCTCACACATGCAAAAAAGGACAAGAAAAGAAAGCACAAAACCGTGACTATCCTTGGGGATGGATATGTTAATAAGATTGGGAATAATGATTCTGACATACACACATATCAAAATAAATTGCAAACCTTAAATACATGCAACGTTTATTTGCAGCTGTGTATCAGTAAACTGGGAAACAGAAATTAGGAAGAACAACAAGAGCTGCATAAAAATCATGCCGGCATGGAAGAAATGGCGTCTTTGTTCCTTGGCGTAGCTGGTCTGATAGAGAAGAGACACGGCCTAGTTCCCATGACTTCAGGAGAAAGTTTATTCATTCTCCATGCAAAGCTCGGTCTGTGTGTGCGTGTGCACTCACCCTGTCCTTCCCCGCCCTAGGAGAAGTCCCGGGAAGGCACCTGGACCCGTCTCCTGCACACAAGGACCCTGCGGGCCTCGCTATTTTTCTTCCTCCTGAGCACAGCTCGGTGCAGTGGCATCCACGTGCTGTCCATGAGCTGTGACACACTGAAGCTGGCGGAGCAACAGTGCTGCACTGCAAGTCACAAAACTAACTCCACCGCACAGCCCCCTGCGTCCCGGCCTCCTCGCCCTGCGGTCCCCTCCCTGACTGTCCTTCGCGAGCCCCTGCGTCCCGGCCTCCTCGCCCTGCGGTCCCCTCCCTGACTGTCCTTCGCGAGCCCCCTGCGTCCCGGCCTCCTCGCCCTGCGGTCCCCTCCCTGACTGTCCTTCGCGAGCCCCCTGCGTCCCGGCCTCCTCGCCCTGCGGTCTCCTCCCTGACTGTCCTTCACCTGCTTTCAGCAGCAGCCCTGGCTCTCTGTGCCCTGGGGGCGGCCGGTGCGCCAGAGGCTGAGGTGAGGGCTGTGCCAGGTATGGAGAGCCCCACCTGGCCGTCTGCACCACACATGGGTGTGTACACACACACACATGCACACACATGCACATATACACACACATGTGCACAAGACACAGGAAGTGCCTGCTCTACTCCCTCTTCCACCCCAGGATTTTCTCTGCCTTTGAGTCAGCAGCAAGGTGGGGTTTCGGTGCTGGTCCCTGCCGCGTGCTGGTGGGCTTCCACAGTCTCCGTCCTGGCCTGCAGGGCTCCTCCCTCCACCTATGTTCCTCTCCGCTATTCTCCTGGGCCCCGCTGACCCCAGAGCTGGCCTCCTCCCCTCTGTGAAGGAGGGGACACTGCTCCCTGGGACTCCCTGAAGGAGTCCCAGGCCCAGGCCTCCTCTCAGCTCCTGCTCCTTCATGGCTTCAGGCAGCCTCCAGCTTTCTTCATGAATCTGCTTATTTACCATCCTGGGGATGGCAAGGGGGCCTCACACGCTCCTGGGTTTAAATCCTCTCCTTGCTTTAACCCCCAAATGTATGGTCAGGTTGAAGCAAGCTCTGCATAGCCAGCTCCCCTTTTGGAAGTGCACACGGGGCTGGTTATTCAGCCTACAGATCTGCACCCTGCCAGCCCCGACTCCCTGCAGGCTCCGGTCTCTCTCGTGGGCTCAGCATCCTCCCTCTGACTCGGGCCAGAGACTCTGAAGTCAGCACTTATGCCTCTCAGACTCAATATGATATTTTCCTACAAATCAGCTGGCTTCAGCGGCCAGTGTTCCCGACTCTGATATGATCCCCGTGCAGCCCAGCATGGCCTGCTCTCTGGAAAACGCCAGGTCTCTCCCCTGCATCACCTCAGCAGGCTCCAGGCAGCTGCCCGGGAACACACGGCTTCTCAGTGAAGCAGCTCCTGGTAAATATGCAAAGCCCAGGGCAGCTTCCCAAGGGACAGTGAGCTCAGTGAGAATCGTTCTGGTAGCACAGCCCAGAGACCAGTCAGCTTGTCACCCACTAGTCATCATCTATTCCCCTACTTGGTCTTCTTTTTTGATCCCTGTTGTACTTTGCTCTTGCGCTGTGCTGAGTTTATCTCCCCACTGCTGGGTAAACCCCTGGGAACACACTCCTCACATGACGCTGTGATGTTTATGTCAAGGAAGGTGTCTTAGCACCTGTGCTTTCACTGTCAGAGGCACAGCAGAGGGTGCTTCAGGTAGACTGACCCACAGGGGAATGGATTTCTCAGAAGCAGCTTAAAGAAACGCTGAGACCTTGATGGTTTCTGGCCCCTGCTGCCCTCTCCTCCCCGCCTCCCTCTCCTCCCTGCCTCCCCAGCCTCTTCCGCTGCTCTCCCTTTCCTCCTCTGTGTGGACACTGCTCCCTGCGGATCCTGCCTTCCACCCAGGACTTGCCTTCTTGTCACACACTGGCTCCTTTCCTTGGAACGCTGTCCCTGCAGTCTAGGGGCTGGTTTGTCTCCTGCGTCTGTTTGTCCAGATGGTGCTTGTCCCATGATGCCTGGATGGGCCGTTCCACCGCGGTTCCCATATCCCAGGCTCAGGGAGGGTGAAGTGCGCTGTGCAGTCTGGAAGATTTCTTGAGACATAGCTGGACTCACAAGTTCTCTTCATAAATTGATGCCATCCGGGACAATGGCCTGTTCGTTCTTGGCTTGACTTTCTCTCAATTTTATAATTACATGGGCCTGGGACTCAACTCAGGATGACAATGAATGTGCTTGTGTTATGCCTTTGACTACTCAAGAACTCTGCTTTAATTACTTTTCTGTTGTTACAGTTTTATATCCTGGAAAATATAGGCAAAGTCATCAACTGTTCCCAAGTAGTGAACTCAAAGCCCAAGTTTACGTTGATAATGAGGAATAATTTACAGGGGCCAGTGTAATTTTAGAATCCAACCATCACAACCAGAACAAGTAAACACAACTCTGTGTGCCTGTCTGACACCTAAACACATACCATCCCGGCTTCCTCCTGAGAGGGGCCGCTGGAGTCTGCACAAACCCCAAACTCCTGTCTGCTCCGCCAGCATCCAGAGAGCCGAGCTCTGTGCAGCGGTGACCTTGGGGCTGCGCCATCGCTGGCTGGTGTCGGACCTGTGAAGCAGATTCTCTACTTAATCACCGGGGGTTCCCTGGGGACCTGGCCCTTTGAGACTGAGGTTCCCTAGATACTTTGCAATGACTCGGGATATGAAATCAGCTTTCTGATGTCAGACTCTGCCCACTGAGGCTTACATGTTGTGAAACACTTGGATACGATTCTCGCATTCCTTTTGAAATGGATTCCTGCTTATTGAACTGAGGACAGGTCATAATAATGGTCAGGTAAAAACTCAATCAAACTGTGATAGAAATTTTTAAAATCACCTAATAGTATGATATACTATATTAGGACAAAATATGATCATCTAACCCACCACAGAGTTCAGTAATTAAACTCAGTCAGCCCTGACTGGCTACATCAGCTGCAAACTAGACATAGCCTGACCCAGCTCAGTCTGACCGCATTTGGCCACACACCCTCATACACTCTAGCCACAAACATATCCTGTTTACTCACTTATTTCAAGGACTTTCTACCTAGTAACAAGAGATGACCAACACTACCCAACAGAAGTCTAGTACACTTTCAAGCTTCTGTACTTCTTGCTTGCAAAACCTATATAAGCCAGTCCCAAAACCAGCTCAGGGTTGACTCCTTGGGAGTGATCCCCAACAACCTGCTGTTGTAATAAAGTTGGTTGCCTTCCTACTCCTTGGTGCAGAGGATACCAGTTTCTGTAACAAAACAAAGGGATTTTCTTTAATCCCAGCCAGCAGGCCATTAGTGAGGGCACTATTCTCATTTGTGCGACAGGTATGTTTTGCAGAATGGCATCTCACCACTGTGACTTAGTTACAGAGGAGGCTAAGTACACACATATATGTGCAAAATAATTCATTAACCTTATTAGAGAAAGCCACATCAAAGCTCCTTCTAATGCAAATGTCTCAATGTAATCAAAAATAAGCAGTCCATGAGTTGGCCTGAGAAACTGTGCTAGAGTTTTAGAAGATGAGTTGGAGAAATTCTTTGCAACACATTTTTAATACAGAAGAATTTTTTTTAAATTCTAAATTTAGGAAAATAATTAATAACAACTACCGTATTAATACTTCTAGTTAAAATAAATGTACATTTTTAGTGTAAAATAGAATACTTTTAGAAATTTTATTTTTTATTATATATACATTGGTTGCACAAATCAATGGGTTTAACTATGGCATTTCCATACATACGTGTATCATGCTTTGACCATATCCCCTCTCCCCTCTGCCTTTTCTTTTACATTTATTATCAGTGTGCGTTAGTGATACATGGTGACTACATCCTTGGGGACGCACATGCCACGTCTGCATGACCTTCACTCGACTGCTCCTCTCCTCCCAGCCTCTTCCCCCTTTCTTAGATCCCTATCCCATCACCAGTCTGCCTGTGTTTCTTAGTATATCTCTTATATTTTGCTATTTAGCTTGATGTGTTTTGAATCTCTCATATGCAGGAAGTCATGAATATTTAGCCTTCTGTGTCTGACTGACCTCACTCAGTATTATGCTCTCAGCATGCATCCATTTTCCTACAGATGACTCAGATTTGCCCTTGTTGTGGCAGACTAGTGCTCCACTATGAAAAGACATTTTCTTTGCCCATCCACCTGCTGATGGACACGTCGGCAGCTTCCGTGCTTTAGCTGCTGTGAACTGTGCTGCTACAAACATGGGGATGCACGGCTCACCGTGGCCTGAGGATCTCAGCTCTTTGGGGAAGATAGCTAGAAGGCGAGTAGCTGGCTCGAATGCAAATCCTAGCTTTAGTTTTCTGAGGACTCTTCACCCTGCTTTCCTGAGCAGCTGTGAGGGTTTGCATCCCACAAGTGGTGTCCTCCTGTGCTTCCTCACAGTCCTTCCCCCACCCCAGGCCCTTCCTCTCCTCTCCTCCACTGAAGGAACATATTAAAAGCTTGAATATCCTCCTCCTTCACTCCTTTCCTCTTAGCTAATAGTCCCTCATCCACTAAGAGAAAATAGTGAAGGTTTGAACAAATAATTAACAAAAAAGAAGTCTGTACTGTTCTGGTTTTAATCGTCCTACATTCAACAAATAAGCATGTAGCATGTGAGGTGATTGGGACTGTTCCTCCCCATGGCCTTGGTTTCTCACCAGCGGGAGGTTTCGGAGACCGCACCAAGATGCTGGTTCACCCTGAGAAATGCCGGCCATTCCCATGTGCACTGCGCTTCATGTCACAGATTGAGAACCTCACCATGGGCTTCCCATTTGCAACGTTGTAAACTTATGTTCGATGTGATCTATTGAATAATAATGAAGAGTTGTGCAAATAAATATAAATATCTATGATGTATATTTCAACAAGTCAACTTGTTTATTGATATATGCAAATATTCAAATTTAACCTCGGAGTAATATTTCAAAATTGTTTTTCTACATTCACTAGGAAATTTTTTAAAATTTTCCTTACATTTTTATGATTAATTAACTAATCAGTGTATGGAGAAACTTTAGATCAAATAATCATTTGTCATCATGATATGATGTGAATAGCCCATTTAGGGGTGGCTGTAAAGGTGATTAAGGCTGCTAGAAATAATTGATACTTAAGAGCAGCACAAAGATGCTATAGCAATGTTACAGCAGTTTAATAAAAACAAACTCTGGTAACATAAAATAATTGTGAGGTCATTGTAACAGCACAGCCAACACTTTCTGAGCCTGTTCTTTGCTGTGTCCACAGTGCTGAGCGCTTGACACAGGTGACCTGCTTGACCTTCAGGACAGGCCCTCAGCTGAGTTCAGCTTGAGAGACAAAGCCTAGGTGCAGAGAGCACTGCAGGGTGGGTGTTGGCAGTCCCCAGACGTCTGGATGGAAATCCCTGGTCCCCCGCCTGTGCTGAAGGCTGGACAGAGGCACAGTGGAAGTTAGTCACGAGGGCTGTGCCTGGGAAGGGGACTTCGGGACCCACATCTCTCATTTCCTCTGTGCTTCCCAGGGACTGAGACTGGAGCAGGTCTCCTTCACCACTGTGATGTCTGGTGTGGCTCAGGCCCAAAGTGACAGAGCCAAGATCCCATGGACTGAATCCTCTGAAACTATAAGCCACATTTATCACTCAGGTGTGTTGCAACAGGAACACTATTGCCCACTAACACAGTAAGTGATCAAGAAATTGCTCCAGGCCATGCAGCTCGAGTTCACTTAGTGCCCTAGGTTCCATCTGAGAACCTGGACAAAGAGGCCCTGTGTGTACACACAGCTCTGTTCTCTGCTTCTCCATCTGTAGAAACTGAGGTAACACTGCTGCTTCACCAAATATCCCTGTTCATAGCATAACAGAGGTACAGCAATTGTTTGCTCCTACCAGGAAAATCTCACCCTGTGAAGACCTGGGCAGCACTGACATCAGCTGCAGGCTCAGCAATGCTGCCCTCACTTTTGAGGTCTGTGATTGTGAAGTCCTAGATCGCTGGTTTCTAGTAAATGGTGCAGTGTGAGCTTTAGCACTATGCCAAGTTAAAAAACCAAGTAGAGGCATTTCATCTGATCTACAGGAAACAAGTGAAGATAAGCACAGATCATTTTCAAACAGGAAATCAATTGTTTTACAAGAGTAATTAAAATTGTTTTTCCAATAAAATAACGTTACATTTGGGGCTGTTAGGGATATATTATTTGGGCTCAGTAAAAGAAAAGATGCTCTGAAATTCAGGTTGGATGCCTTTTGGGAAGAGAATAATTTAATATAGAAAGGAGTAGTGGTTTGATAGGGGAGGTTACTATCCAGGGGGTTTCTGAAATTTAATCTATGATTTCACAGACCAAAGTTACTTGAAGCTACAAGTTGTCAGTAAAATCTACACTCAGCTTTGCCAGTCTATGCATTTCCTCTGCACAGGGACAAAGAGAAGAGGGTGCTCCAAAGACAGCAATCAAGCTTCACTTCCAGAGAGCTGCTGCCTCACTCAGAGCCCCTCACCCCACTGCTACCTATGGTGAGACTTGCTGTAGGGTGGTGTATTGGTTTGGGGGATATTTTGCCAGGGGAAGAATATAATACAGGACACATATTTTATATGATTATTTATAATAGTCACCCAAAGAATGATATACAAGAGAGTACAGGAAATCTGTCCACACACTATAAATCAGGAATCCAGCTGAGGCCTGGATCCTGCAATAATGTCCTGCGTGAGTCCAGCTGAAGACCTAGAGCCCATAACAATGCCTCCCACGAGTCCAACTGGAGGCCTAGAGCCCATGACAACATCTCACACAGGCCTGTTTCATGGACCTGCACTGGGAAGGCCCAAAGGTCAGTGGTAGCATCTAGGAAGTCTGTGCCAGTGGGATGAAGGATCTGTGCTAGCAGGATGAGGGATCTGTGCCAGCAGGCTGAGGGGCCTGCACTGCAGCCGGGAAGCAAGGCCCAAAGTAAGAGCCAGAGCTCCTCCGGAAGTTACCACAGCCGTCCTCAGCAGCAGAGGTCTTGAGCTTTTCTGGTGATGAAGATGGCGGAGTTCCCATCAGGAAAGCCAACGCAGCATGCTTCTTCAGGAGACTGAGCTATTCACTATTTTCCCCTCCAGAGCCAGGAAGCGATGCTCAAAGTGAGGACCAGAGCTCCCCCAAAGTGAACCAAACCATTCTCAGTACCAGTGAGGTCCTGAGCTCCTCAGAGGACGAAAACAGCCAAGTTCATCAGGAAAGCCAGCATAAGGAGCTCCTCCAAGAGAATCAACAGCTCCCAACAGCCCCTCAGTTCCCAACAGTCTTTTTTCTTCTCCAGTTCTGCCTCTTATGCTGCTGGCAACAATTCCCAGGTGGGCCTCCCACACCCAGCACCACGCTTACTCAGTTCAGCTGGGGGTTATAAGTTGCCCACCAGTTATCAATCCACTACAGGTGCCTACAATGAGAAGTCCCAGAAATCTAAGCCCAGCAATCAAAATTTTTGACAAGATTATCTTCACAGATATTTATTTTAACTTTTTAAGTCACCAACGGGGTAACGCAAACCCCAGGTCTCGGTTCTTACCACGCTGTCCCTGTGTTTACATGCGTTGTTACGTATGACGCTGTCCTGCGGAGTACCCGCCAGCCTTGTGCTTTGTGGGGTGTGTTCATGTCCTGGGACAAACTTGGGCAAGGCGGCTTGTGTTTTAGAACCGTTATCTGCAATCCAGGAACTGAATAAAGGTGGTGAACTAATCAAAACAGAAGAAAAATGTCCGATCCAGGAATCAATGATTATTGTTTTCAAGGTGGCCGCACTTGTAATTAGCAGGTACTGGTATGATCTTTAAACCACCTGACACATAATTAGAGCGAAAGCCTCATATCTGAATATTCCCATGTTGAACTCACACTGGAGAACAAAAGCACAGAACAATTAGCTCTGCAGATAACTGAACACAGTGTGTCCCTAAGAGTTCTCACTTCCTTCCCCTTCCCTCAGGTACATTATGGGACTGGGAGGCCAGGGATCTGGATGAGCACATATTGGGTAGATATCAGAACCCACACATCCCAGTCAGGATTCCCCACACAACCCTTACAAAAGGACCGAGTTCACCGTGGAAGTGCTAGGCAGACAGGCCTGCATAACACACAGGGTCAGTGCAGGGCCCTCAGAGCACAGGGGGTTGAAGGTGCATCTGTTTCAGCTTCAAAGTCATGTTCTTTTCTTGGTCACTGCTATCAGGACAATCATAGCCACTGTGGGTGCTGGAGGAATCAGGCTCAGAGGCTGCTGAAGGAAATGAACTAATGTCAGTTATACAAATATTAAGGTCTCTGATTGGGTTGGGTCATTCAGGAGCTAGTAAGAGAGGCAAAGGAGGAGTCCCATCCCTGCCTGGAAGATGAACGTCTACGTATGTAGAAAACCCCCTGCACCTCTTTCCTGCACATTTCACGTAGAACACAAGTGGTGCTGGACACAGAGTGGAGATGCTGCACCCCAGCTCACTGGAGAATCGGTGGGGCACGGAGAGACCTGATCTGTTTACAGACGGAACAACATGACCTTCCTCTGAAGTTGGCAGTAAAATCCTGCAGCTTTGGGATCCCACCCACCCTCTCTCCAGACACGTGTCTAGAGCCCCCGTCCTGTGATAATGGTGAAAGTCTGCCCTTGATGTTCTTTTCCTACCAGTAGAAAGCAAATTTTTGGACATAGCATGCAAAACAAGCTGTTCTCTGGTCTTCCCAGGTCACCACTTAACAAGGAGCAACTTCAGAATACTCCTGGATCCAGAACACCAGCCTGGAGAACTGCTCATCCTCCGCTGGGCTTCGCAGCGGGAACCGAGCTCTCCTGCCAGAGCTGCAGGATGAGGCGCAGACCCCAGGCCTCCTGAGCGCGGAATCCAGAGCATGCCCCCTCCACACCCTCAGGCGCAGCCTCATCACCCTCATCACATAGGGCGTCCCCCCTAATCCTTGCGTCTGACCATCGTGTCCCTTCTGGGCAGTGATCCTGAGCAGCCCTTGCTCTGCACAGGTTCAGAGTGAGAGGACTTTGGAACAACAATATTAGTAGAAAGCATTCTTCTCCCTGAATTAGTCAAAATATGTACAGCAATAATGTGACTCACTCTCTAGCTTAACACCATTTTAAAAAAAATAAGATACGCTGTGTACACGGACCAGCTCTCCACAGTGAGTGTGAGCATTTTGTGCTGCAAACGTGTACTAAGGAAAATAAAAAATAAAGTAATAAAGAGATGTATTAAGGGCTAAAAAATTTTAAAAAAGCATGGTCAAATTCAGAGACAGAAGTCGATGGTGCGTGCCAAGATGGGGTGAAGTCCTTACATGTTGTACATCGGCCAACTACCAACAAAGCTAAGCATCACGCACCGCACGCGTGTACCAGAAAAAGTAAAGACATTAACGACTTTTTCTGGCACAGAGTTTAGTTTCATAAGAAGAGCCCTGTCGGGTTCCGTAACAGTGCACATTTGCTGTGTGACACTCAGTGATTAAGACTGGCACTTTCTGTCATGTGTCTGTTACCACCACAATCGAGGGGGTGGAAATGCAGGGTGGCACTGGGTGGATCCCAGGAAAGCAGACCACAGAGGCGCTCCTGATAAACCCCAGCAGGAGGACTCCCTGAGTCACGGCTGTGCTTTCGGGGCTCTGCGCCCTGGGCTGAGCCGGGCTGTGGGGTGGGAGACTGCTGGACCCTAGGTTCAGGCAGGACATGGCCAGGACCCTTGGCAAATAGGCCCCCAGGAGAGGGTAAACACTGAGGGCCAGGGGACAGAGTCAGGAGCCCAGGCCAGGAGGCCTGGTGGGTGGGTTGGGGGCGGTGGTCAGGATGCCGGTATACGTGTACACCAATTCCCCAAGATGAATGTCATTATTGTGGCATAAACGGATACTGATAAAAGATTTTTCCGAGAGCAAGAAAAAAAGCACGAGCTGAGCAGTGCTTGGATGCGCTGGATTGTACACGTCAGTAAGTCCCCAGGAAGTCAGAGAGGGCAGGACTGGAAGGAAGGCTGCCGGAGGAGGTGGGGGAGGGCGAGGTGAAAGCTCGGGGTCCGCACACCCCACGACTGCGTCAGAGCACTGAGCTCCGCTCGGGAATAAGGACAGCAGTGTGTCAGGCTGAGGTTGGGTCAGCAGAAAGACTTCTTCTTCTCACCCTAAGAGAGAAGCCAGGAAGCATTCGAATTTAAATAAGAGATCGTCTGGGGACACTGAGGAGCATCGGTGAGCCCAGCGCTGTCCAGTTATCACACACACCAGCTCGGTCCATGAGGAGGGAGGACTGCGGTAACAGGGTCGTGCATTTGAAGGACAGCGCTACTGTCATCTGTGCCGGTCTTCTGGGGTCAGAGAGCAGACAGCTGTCCCCCAGCGACTCCAAACCCAGAGGTGACCACACTCCTGCAGCCCCACACCGGTGCCGCGGGCACCAGGAAGTCGGGTTCTCCTGAGCCGTCTCCTTGTCTGTAGATCTGAGCAAATGTATTTCTCAACACATTACTCTATGTGGAATACAAGTGCTGGAGCCGGCAGTGAGCTGGGTAGGAGAGGGGCAGGGAGATCACGCAGCCGGGTGGAGGGAGGAGGCCCTGCTGGCAACGTGGCCCCAACACCGAGCGGGGTCCCATGCCTCCCCCCTTGGTTACCTGGGTCTGGGCCAAAGCACACACAGTACTGAGGGGCCTTAGGCCCCAGGGTGGCGCTCTGGACCCTGCTTGACCAAATGAAGCTTCAAGTACTGTTTACTGAGTGTCCCTAAGTGCTGGTCTCTCTACACAGTCCTGAGGGTGCAGCAGTGAGCAGCATAGGAACACACACACACAGACTCTCACACTCATACACTCACACAGGCACTCACACACACACTCACACAGACACACACTCACACACACACTCACCGTCCTAGTGCGGCTCATGTTTGACAGCCCTTCTTCCATTCCCTTCGCATTTCCTCTCCTTTTTCCTTCAGTTCTGCAGATTCACCCTGTGCTAGGCCCGCTGCTACACAGAGGTGCCCAGTGGTCCCTTCACCCTCCCTCAGCCCTGCACGGGTGTCACCAAGGCCGTGCACCGTCCTCAGCCTCTGCGCAGGAGGTGCAGCCCTCATCTGCGGCGGGGGGCCTGTCCCTGCAGCCAGATGCGTGAATAGGGTGGGTGCGCACAGCGTCCTGTCTGCGAGCTGCCTCTCCCGTGGATGTGCTCGGCAGTGACACCCACTGGACATATTCTTAATCACACTTTGCGAAGACCCTCGGGAAAGGGATTTCGAGCTGCTCCAGGAAGCGGCGAGGACGATGGGACGAGTGTGCTCAGGTGACGGGGAGAACTCTGCAGGATGCGCGGCGGCGTCTTTTGTTCACTGTACGTTTGATCGCCCTTTGCGTGCTTTCCCATCGTGGTGCCTTCTGCACCCGGAGCTGCGGTTGTGAGACGCACAGACGCCCGGGTCCGCCGGGCACCAACTGACCTGCGCGCTAGCTCCCATCGCGCCTGCTCCGCACGGGGACATTGCTTTGGTCGGGGCGGGCGGCCCCCGAATTCTCTATTTCTGGGTGCATGCAGGATGCCAGGGCTCATCCTGGCCACGCCCCTTGGGGCGCCACCGCTGTCAGGGCACTTGCCCTGTCTCAGCCTCCCCTGTCCCAACTGCATGGCGGTGCTCCTGGGTCCCGCGGGGAGACTGCTTAGCTCAGTCCTGACATGCACGGTGACTGCAGTGACACTGCTCTGGGACTCACACCCGGGCTCCGTCCTGCTCCTGAGAGACTCAGCGTGGACAGACCCAGCAGCTCTGTGGGGGTCAAGTAGTTCCCCGCACTACACTTCAGGAAGCTGCAAAATGGTGCTCACTTCAGCTCTGGCCTTTAAGGTTTCTGAGGCGAGAATTAAACTGGAAGCCAGGTGTGCGGTACAGACCTGCCATTCCAGCACTCCGGGAGGCTGAAGCAGGAGGGTCACAAGTCAGCGCCCAGCCAGGGTAACTTGGCAGTTTAGGGAAACTGTCTCGGAAAACAATGGCTGAGATGTTGCTCCCTGCAAATGCCGGGCTTCAACTCCAGTACCGCAAAGAAAAAAGGAACGATCAACTTAAATAGCTGTTCATGTCACGCTGACGGAGACGCTGAGGGGTACTAAAACGCGCAACACTGTTCTCAGAAAGCTGAAGTCAGAGGCGAGGGCCCTGCGCCCAGGCTGAGGACCAGGCCCTCCCGTCAGTCAGTGACTTGCAGAGCCGCACCCTCAGCCTGCGCCGGCAGATAAGCAGCGCCAGCCGAGCCGGCCGCGCCCAGGGCCGTCCTGTGGGCACACAGCAGCGAGTTCGCCGCCGCCGCTCACCCCGTCACTGGGTCACCCGGTCACCCGGACACGCGGTCACCCTGGTCATCCGGACACCTGGACACCCGGTCACCCTGGTCATCCTGACACCTGGACCCCCGGCCACCCAGGTCACCCGGACACCCGGACACCCGGTCGCCCGTCCATGGCGTCAGGCCCGGGCGCGCGGCTGCAGGAGGACGCGCGCTGCGCCGTGTGCCTGGACCTGCTGCGCGCGCCGGTGAGCGTGGACTGCGGACACAGCTTCTGCGCCGCCTGCGTGCACGCGCTGCTGGAC
>NW_004955613.1:231591-250760 GCF_000276665.1 Chinchilla lanigera
ACACCGCACGACCGCGCTGCGGGAGGCGGCGGAGGAGCACAGGGTGAGGGGCCGGGCTGGGGCCGGACGGCGGGCGACAGCCACCGGGGAGGGCGGGAGGCCGGCGGGGAGGGAACGGGGGTCTGGCAGGTGGGGGTCGGGGTGGGAGGATGGGTGAGGACCCCGCGGCGGACCAGCGGTGGGCAGCCAGCGGCAGGGGCGAGGGGCTGCGGAGAAGGGTCCCGTGGGGGCGGCCCACCGCGTGCGGGGCGCGGGGACCTGGATGGGAGCTGGAGCTGGGCCCCTCCCCGGACAGGAGAGCGAGCAAGGGGAAAAGGATGGAAGGGGAGCGGCGGGTCTGTTCCGCGGAGAGCGGGGTCTGCACAAGCTTCTAGCAGAGCCTGGTGTTCGGGTATCTGGCCCTGAAGGGCTTCCGCGAACTAGAATTCTTCCGTCCTACTAGTGCACCTCAGGTGCTCTGAAAGCCCCTGGGGCCCCAAGACCACAAAGGAGGCCAAAGCCCTCTCTCCTGACACTGTTAACCCAAGAACTACGCCCTGCTGTGATAAATTGCGCATGTCGGCTTTGTTAGAAATTCTACTACTTTGCTCTGTTTGCTGGTTTTAAACTAAGGATTGGAATATTTTACAGCAACATCTCTGGTGGTGCTTCCCAGAAAGGACTCTGGGTTTTTCTTCTTGATTTTCTTGTCTTCTGCAAAGCTCAGACGGGAGGTTCTTCCTGGGTGGACCTCGGAAGTGCGCTCCCACCTGCAGGGAGAAGGGGGGCGCCCCTGGAGTCAGGAGCACGCTGGGCTTTTTAGGTGCACCCTGGCAGCTGCTGGACTTCACGTCCAAAGAGGCTGAAGTGCTGAACAAAGAAGTTGCCAGGTTATACACATTTTCTGAAGGTTTGGGTGGGGAAAGGAACTAAGCCAATTTTTACCAAGTGACAGGATTACAGTTTTATCCTTGCGAGTCAACTATCAGGCGTTTCAAGACGTCAGAAAGTCTCCCTCGTCTTTATCGAGGACATGCAGCTTTTCAAGGGTCACAGAACTTTATTTACGCATTTTTAAATTTATCAGTCCTAGGGGAAGGTTAGCCTTGAAGGAAGATGAATTTCCGAGAACAAGACATCGCGGGGTCCTGCCAGGGGAGCCTTCTTGTTTACCTCCTCTGTTGTGGAGGAGGAGGCGCAGTTAGGGGCCGGGAGGGTGGAACCCAAGTAGAGAGCTGAGGGAAAGTAGGAGAGACTGCGCGCAGCAAGGAATGCCGATTTCCCTTCAGTTCTGCTGTAATACAACATGGCCAGAGTAGATGTCTACAGGTGCTCTCTGCATTTTCAGTGGCTCTTTAGCTAAATAGGAATAAATATCACCCGAGGTCCTCACCGGACCAGTGGAGACTTCCTGGGGCCCTGGGCTGTGTTCCTGCTGCTGTGGTCAGAACCAGCCCTGGGGTCCAGTCAGATTAGCCTGATGGCTGTCACCCGGGAAGACAGCGCACTGTTTTCACTTCCTGGCTTTTGCTTACAGTCTCCGATCTGAGGGAGCTTTCTTCTGCCTCCAAGTGTCACTGTTCCCCATTCTTTGCAAATAACAAAACAAAGCCACCTTCCCCAAATGCTCAGCTGCCTCTGGCTGACGTTCTGTGTAATGCAGTAAACAGTATTAGAACATACTTAGAATGTCGTCCTTTTAGAAACAAATGACCGGTATGTAGGATTGATTCCATAGCTCTGGTGATGAAATTTGTATTTTTTCTAGTAAAGGTGAATTTCTCTGTATCTGTAGGGATGCTGTCTGTAAACAGTCTACATACTTGCCTCTAGTAAGGGTCCCATTATTAAAGGAAGACTTAATTTCTGTTGTGTTAACATTTTCTTTCTGTAAGATTTACAATATAGTATATATTTTTGTCTAAAATGTTCACCAGATTTCTTCTGGCCAAGTAATACTACTAACACTATTAATAATAAACCACTTTCTTATCATAAGTAATAATCATCATTCACTCTAGTACAAGACAGCATTTCATCTAATAACATCTTTTAGCTAAATTCGGGTTTATGTATTCATTTTAAAAAGTTTTTACAACTTGGCATTAAGTTTTATGAAATATGTTTGCGATTATAATTGTAATTCTTGTCATATCCTGCTCCATCCCATTTATACACTATTCTCTTAATATTAAATGTTTTATATTTCCATATTTTAATGTTTGGTAAAATATGGAAATATGATTATAGTGGTACTGCTATAAATAATGATGCACTCAGTGTGCTTTGAGATAAGCTTTTGTGTCTGCTGTCAAAATGCACTTGCGTTTGATTTACTTACTGATGAGGGAAGTTTCCTGGGCTGTCCAGGAGTATTCTAGGTCTCTGTCTTCCTGGCCAGGCAGTCTGGGGGCCAGGCCCTGAGGAAGGCATGGCTGATGGCCTCTCTGTGTCCTCGTGAGCAGGTGAAGCTGCAGCTGGCCTTGGAGGCAGTGAGGAAGGAGGTGGACGAGGCGTCTGCCCAGGAGGTGACTGTGGGGAAGAAGATCGTGGTGTGGAAGGTAAGCTGGCCCTGGGCTCTGAAGTTCGATGGAGCTGGGCCCAGTCCTGCAGGCTTCTGTCCCGGCTGCTGAGCTGTTCGGGAGGGAACTGCGGCCCGTTCTGGTCTCCACCCTTCAGATCATGCTGTTCTGCTTCCTTCTTTCCTCCTTCCTTAACAGTGTTCACTGCAAATCACAAGTTCACTCTCTGAGCTGACCGTGAAACTCACTGCTGTGTGCCTGCCACCTGGTACTTAGAGGAATGAGCAAATTGTGCAGTTACGTAGCTCTGTGTCAGGTGGAAGAGAGCAGAGGGAGCCTCTGTCCAGGACGAGGATCAGAAACTGGAGGCTCCTTTTGGTCACCCATGCATTTATTCCTTCTTTTCTGCACACTACCAGCCCTTTTATCCTCTTACCTGTGTCATTTACACACACACACACTCACACTCACACTTACACACACACACATGCATACATGTCCTCATCGTTGGGTGATTTTGCCCTCTTTTCAAGGGCATTTTGCCCTCTCTGAAAGTTCTCCTCTGTAGCAAAGTACATGCCTTAGGTCTACTGAGAAATTTTGGCTGTTAGTTTTGAGTTGAAACCGATCAAATAACCTGAAGCTAAGTCCAAAGGAAGCTTTCAGGGTTTTTGCCTCTGCAGAGAACATTAATTAATCTTAGGGTTAAGGGAAGGGTTAGGTTAGGGTTAGCATAGGGTTAAAGTTAGATTTAAGACAAGGTTTAGGTTAATGTTATGACTAGGGTTAAGGGTTAGGTTAGGGTTCATTGTTTTCCTGTTTCGAAGTTCTGCTGATTTTCAAGATGTGGAGAAGTGCCCTGTGCGCCTGCCATTTGGGGCAGAGGTAGTGAACTGCAGAACACCCTACAGTGTGCTGGGCGGTGTCCACATCTCATGGGACTGTGAAAGTGTATGGAGAATCTGTGGATGCATTATGCACATAGTATATTACATGATTAGTCATACAAGAGGATATTTTAAAGAATATTTCTCTTTTTCCTTTCTTCTGTTAATCCATTGTTGTGATTTTTTGTATTTTCTAATTACTCCTTGTTTTCCTAAAAATGTAATTTACACAGTTGACTATTTTTATAGGGATTAAGGATGCTACATTTCTATCTTCTGGCCTGTGTTATCCTGCCCAAGTGCTCTGTCTGCTGGTAAAGTTAAACAGTGATTCATAATTTGTGTTATTTTTAGGCAAAAAATTCAAGTGGGTTGTTTTAAATCCTAGCCTGACCACATATTTATGAAGTCAGAATCCTGGTGTTGAAGGTTTTAAAAGCCCTCCACTGTTCATTCTAATACAGAGGTGATTCTAAGTCTGTCAGAGCCTTGTGAATGTGTATGGTGTTCACTGCCGGTGATGTGTCTCCGTGAGCCAAGTGCACTAAGCATGGTTTTGATAAACACGAGATCCGAATTTTAGCTGCCCTTTTTATTTCTGCAGATATAACAGCAGTCCTCAGAAGGTGGAAGAAGATTACAATAACCCTTTCTCCCTACTCCTCCCCTCTTGACCCGCAGCTCCGCTGCTTCCCGATGGCTGAGCTGTGAGCCTCTCATTAGGAGCATAATCTCAGTATGGGCAGCCTTGCCCATATTTCACAGTAGTTACACCAGTGAGAGAACACAGAACTCAGCATTGGCTGATTTTAGGAGGCCAAGATTGAGTGAATCTAGTCGTTTTGAAAATCATAAAAGGAACCGGGAATGGAAACTTAGAGGAAGAGTTTGAGTCGTAAGAGACTGAAAGAGGGTTATTTATTATTTGACCTTGAAACGTTGAACACCAACAGTCTGCCTTATTCAGTTAAACCAAGAAAAGAAGATTTGAAAACAAAGCCAAGAATCCAAGATGTAACCAGATTGGTTTGTAACAATTGCCCTGTCATACTCTGTTTTAAACATTTAAGTACAAAACCCTGTAGCAAAGTACTCTCCCTGCCTTAGTTCTACTCAGAAATTTTAGCTGTGAGATTGGGTAGAAACCAAGCAGATTTCTGCAGTTAACTTTGCAAGAATACCCTGAGGAGCTTTCAGAGTCTTCTTGGCACTGGGGAAAACATTGGCCTTGTGGTTGACTCATGATTACCACACTGTTAAAGAAGAGCTGTGCTTTCCAATGCCCTAAACCTTTTATCTTCGTATCTACAAACACTGGTCTCATTAGTCCTTTCTTCATTGCTCAGCTATTTCTGTGATGCCTGGTGACCAACAGTGGAAGAGTAGCTCTGTTGTGTGGCTACCCTATGCTGATCCCTAGGTTCAGATAAGCATGTGTTTAGCTGTAAGCCCCAAGTCCTACTTCTGATGTTTTATAGTTGATGCCGAACCTTGTGTATTAAGACGCCTCACCTCCAAGTCTGCAGCTATATCCAAGTCCCTGTCTTTCTCCAGCTCTCAGTTTCAAAACTTTCCCAGGACCTTTGATTTGGAAGGCTCCTGCATGTTGTTAGAATGTCTTCTCTCAGTCACTGGGACAGAGTTGAGGGACAAGGATATCACATTTACAGAGGGCCAAGGATATCAGAGACTTAGCCTAGTCCCCAGTCTCCTAAAATGGGTTATGGCAAAAGCTTAAATAAAAGGAGACAATGGAATACGGTTTTGGGGGAATCCAGGGAAGTCAAAATTCTCTGGGACACACAGCCATGAGTTTTCCAGATCACTGTATTTACCGAGTTTCTAAACAAAGGACAGGGATACTGAGGTAGGGGGGGAACCGAGCAGGACCCTGGGAAGTTTAGATCAAAGACTTCTTCAAGCAGTAAATTTTGTCAGTTAAGAGACCTGTCCTATCTGTAAGGCTGACGTTTACAGCAGGAGCCAAGTGGCCTCAGCTACAGTCTTATTTTATAAGTTGGAGGAAGAGCCAGGTGTTCTTGGGCATGTGGTCTTGTCTTGCCCTCCAGGGTGTCACAGTGTCATAGGCCGGTGTCTTCTGTGACCATTGGCATAGAGACCATGGGCACTTACTGCACGTCAGCTGCCCTCTTTCAACAAGTCTCCTAGGCCTGGGAGAGATTGATGGGTAAATACAGAAAGCCAATTGCTTAGTGTTAAATCCTGCTCAGAGCTGCCTCGTAGTGGTCTCCATCAGAAGGACATCACCTTACAGAGTGGAGGGCCAGGGACTTCACATTTACAAAAGGTCAGGAGATCACCTTACAGAGCCGAGGGTTGAGACAGCACCTTCTCCAGCTCCAGGCCCCACACATAGCATGGGACTCCCTGGCCCATCCCTGTCCCTGCTGACTGTCTTCTGTGTCCCCAGGAGAAAGTGGAGGTGCAGAGGCAGCGGTTCCGGCTGGAGTTTGAGAAGCACCGTGGCTTTCTGGCTCTGGAGGAGCAGTTGCAGCTGCGGCGGCTGGAGGAGGAGGAGCGGGCGACCTTGCAGAGGCTGCGGGACAGCAGGGCCCAGCTGGCCCAGCACATTAAGGCCCTAAAGGAGCTTGCGGAGGAGCTGGAGGAGCGGAGCCAGAGCATGGCCCTGCGTCTGCTGGAGGTGAGGAGCAAGGAGGTGACACACACTCGGCCCTTTGGAGCAGACTCATCATCTCCTCCAAGTTTATCGTATTTTTCACAAGTTCACAATTTCCGGTACTTTCTGAAGAAATTTTCATTGCCTGTCACAGTCCTCAGGCCTGACGCCCACTTCTTGCCTTGCAGGGTGTGAGCGAAGTCTTGAGCCGGTACGTCTGCTTCCTTCCTGACCCAGGCAAGGTTGGGACAGAGCCCATGGTGGGGGCACAGTCGATGGGAGCACACTGACTCCCGTGGGTGCTGTGTCCTTCGCAGAAGCAAGGCTGTCACACGGCTGGAACCTGAGGCCACACCCCTGGAGCTGAGGACTGTGTGCCACATCCCTGGGATGAGGGACATGATGAGGAGGTTCCAAGGTAGGGGGCCAGGTTCTGCCTGCCCAAGGCCGTGATTCTCTCAGCCACAGTGACCAACAGACCTGATGCCTTCACGGCCGAACTCACAGGGATTTGCAACAGGGCCCTGCAGGCACTGCTGCGCCACCTCCCAGTCCCCAGTCCCCTGCCACCTGCTCTGCCTCCTTCCTTGCTGGACATTATGGAATGCGGAGGAGCAGTTTAGAAAGCACATTACCTTGTCTTCTCTAGACAGTGCAACACACAGGGTGCAGACAGTCAGCTCTCAGGGATTCTTGCAGTGTCTAACTCACTTCCTTCTGTCACTGTCAACCCAGGGGCAGCATCAGATCTGACTGGGAGGGCCAGGTCCCTCATGGCTTCTCTCCTTTAAGGGCCAGGGATGGCAGGGGCAGGTGTGTCCCAACTAACCAGCTGTACAATGAGTTGCCCGCAAACCTTCCTTGGGGCCACTTGCTTTGTAGGGCAGCTTACAGAACCCCTCATCTTAGTCCTACATTATAGAGGACATCACACAGGTGTAGACCAGCAGCCACCCCGAGCTCCTGGGCTCAGCATCCTGCAGCTGTCAGTCCTTGTGTGTTTAGGGAAGCTTCCTGTGTAGACATTTTTGATGACCCATCTCACACCTGCCTGGAACCCTCTCGGGCTGTTTTTATAGCTGCAGAGTTTAACTTGAGGTAACACCATGTGCATTAGAATCCTAACTTTTTTCCAAGGCTTGGCATGAAATATCTTGCTGTATCATCACCGCAGGGCTCTTGTATGTTGGTAGTCTTCAGAACAGAGGATGTTGTTCAGCATAGAGCATGCTGGTTTAGTATTGCTATCAGGTCTGCTTCAGCCTTGGAGAGCACACTTAGGTAGAGGTGAGCGAATGCTGGTGGTAGGCTGGATGTTTTATTTTTTTAAGGGGAAATGCTAAGGCATTCACTGTCAGTTTACTGACTGAACTTTCTGTTTTTCTTTGGTACCTGAGGAAGAGGTTGGACTAGAAATTCCAAATGTCTAATCACTTGGTTGGGTTCCCTGGCTAGCAGCCCTATTCTGAGGCCTCTGGGGACCCGGGCACTGGTCATCTCAAACTCTTACCTCTCTGGAAGTACAAAGGCACTCCTGCCTGTCTGATGCTCCCGTGGTTTAGGGTTGAACAGGGTGGAGACCTAATGTCTGCTTCACAGTGGGACAGTGACTGGTGTGCTGCTTCTAAGAAATGCACACTGAGTGGACAGGAGAGAGGTGAGAAGAGGAAGTCATGAGTGTGTTCAGCGTTTTAGATCTCAAGAACTAACATCATAACCCAACACAGTGACTCACACTTGTAACCCCAGCACTGAGGGAGGCTGAGGCAGGGGGATCACAAGTTTGAGTCTCACCCAGGCCACTTAGCAAGGGCCTTCCTCAAAATAAAAATAAAAATGGGTTGGGGATGTAGCAAAGTGGTAGAGCACTCTCAGGTTCAATCCCCAGTATCAAACACACACAGAAAACGGCAACAGTAAACAGCCTGGCATCCTGAGGTTGCTGCTCGCACTGGTGAGGGAGGCTGCAGGTGGGGCAGGCGGGGTTGGCCTTGGACATCGTAATGACGGTAAGGCAGTGCTGAGTGCAGATTCATGCGCATCAGACAGGCAGGTGAGGTCACAGCTGTGGAGTTTCAGAACGGTTTAGCCAGAGGTTCGCCTTGTAACCATCTGGCAGAAGAGTGGAGCTTAATGAAAGCAGAGCTTGGTGAAGCGGATGACCCCGGAGAGGGTCAGCGGAGAGGGAGGAGGGGCCTGGGCCAGGGACACAGGTTCCCAGTGATGGTGGGGCAGAGGAGAGTGCAGTAGAAGAGACCAGGGAGGAGCAGAGACGGAGGGGGAGCGGGGCGGTGTGTCTGAGAGAAGGAGCCCTGCAGCCCTGTGAGTGCGCAAAAACAGGAAGTGCTGACAAGTGTCCGCGTGGAGGTCACGGGGGCGGGGGGGGGGCTTGAGTGGTTGTTGGGCTGCGTCCTGTCCCACCAGCGGCTGAGCCTAGGAGAGGAGAGGTAGGAGCCAGGTGACGCCTGGGATCCCAGCCCCCAGCAGCTGAGGCGGGAGGATCAAAGGTGTGAACCCAGCCTGGGCAACTTAGTGAGATCGTATCTCAAACACTTTTTTAAAATTTCATTTCATTTCATTTCATTTTGGTCTTTTTGAGACAGTGTCTCACTGTGCAATTCAGGCTGGCCTTGAGCCCACTTTGTAGCCCAGGCTGGTCTCAAACTCACAATGATCCTCCTGCCTCAGCCTCCCCAGTTCTGGAATTCCAGGCGTGCACCACCACACCTGGCGCTTCGAACACCTTTCAAAAAACGAGAGTAGAGGCTGGTGTTACAGCTTCGTGCAAAGGCCTTGGGTTCGGTTCAGTGAGACACACACACACACACACACACACACACACACACACACTCGCAGATGAGAATAGATGTTGTAGTAGTAGTGTATTTGTTAAGGCATCAGAAGTAGAAGTACGTTAGTGAGCTTATTGCTTTTGGACATTAATAGGGAGGAGTGCCCTCCATTGCCCTCAGCAGATTTGTCTGGGTGCATGTATTCATTAGCGGTCCGGGGTGCAGCGGTCTTTCTGGGTCTCTACTGGGCAATAGTAAAGTTGTCCTTCCTTTTGGTTAAGTGACAAATGATCACAGGTTCACATGCTTCTAACCACACCCATTTCCAGGCTCTCCCGCCCACAGAGTGGACATTCAGGCGGGGTCAGCTCTGTCTTCTGAGTGGGGATCTCTGAGGTCAGTCAGGGCCATTCCCAGCCTGGGTTGGGCTGGGAGTGTTGAGGGATGAGCCGGCTCCAAGGCTGCGGGTGGGTGGAGGTCCAATGGCTGAGTCCCAGATCTGCGCTGCTGTGAGCTCGGGGGCCCTGGCCTCCTCCTGTGTGACCCAGTGCTGACCCTCGCCCAAGCCAGCCATCCCTGGCATGGCTTGTGCTCCGTGTCAGTGCCGCAGCTTGCAGAGACCTTCGGGCTTCTCCAGAGCTGACTGGTGAGGACACGGGTCCCTGCGTGGCTCGCTCGGGGCCTCCTAGCTGCTCACAGCCTCTCCATCCCCTCCCACAGTGGACATGAAGCTGGACCCCACCACGGCGCACCCCAGCCTGCTGCTGACCACCGACCTGCGCTCAGTGCAGGACGGGGAGCTCTGGAGGGACGTCCCCGGGAGCCCCGAGCGGTTCGACACCTGGCCCTGCGTGCTGGGCCTGCAGAGCTTCTCCTCTGGCCGGCACTACTGGGAGGTGGTGGTGGGCGAGAAGGCCGAGTGGGGCCTGGGCGTCTGCAGAGACTCGCTGCCCAGGCAGGGCGAGGCCGCCCCATCCCCCGAGAACGGCGTGTGGGCGCTCTGGCTGCTGCGGGCCGCCGAGTACATGGTGCTGGGCTCGCCATCCGTGCCACTGCTGCAGTCCAGGCCGGGCCGCGTGGGGGTCTTCCTGGACTACGAGGCCGGGGAGATCTCCTTCTACGACGTCACCCACGAGTCCCACATCTACACCTTCAGCCAGCTCCTGTCCGGCTTCCTGCGGCCCTACTTCTTCATCTGTGACAAGAACCCTCTGGTTCTGCCCCCTGTGATGGAGGCAGAGTCAGGAAGCGGGGCATCCAGAACTCCGCCTGACCCCAGTGGTCCCGAGATGCCTCCATGAGGACTCGCTGCTGCCTGCGAGGTCCTCGGGCAGGAGGCTGTGGACGCCTGGGATGGCTGGGCTGCACGTGGGCGGCCCTCAGTGCCTGTGTCTGGGAAGTGTCCCCGCGGGACAGAGGAGGTGTGGAGGGTGGGAGAGGAGGAGGATCTTGGAACCAGCAGTCTCGTCAAACCCTCTTTCCAGATGGCTCCACAGGCGTTCTTGATGGACTGTCTTTCGTATTAAGGAAGCTACATTAAGAAGAGACCCTAAATATTCATTACAGCATCTCATTCTGTTTCCCATCCTTTCCTGCTCAGTATTTTACCCATTAAGGTTCGGACACAGCCGTTCCTCCGTGGGCTCAGAGCCGAGTTTTTAGAGGTGCCGTAGTGACCAGTCGGTCTCTCCCGGGCTCTTCCTGTCCCATTCCAAGAATCAGGTAGAATAGTCCATGAAAGTGAAGCTGAACATTGATTTAAGGCAAAAGAAGAAAAAGAACATAAGAGAACTGTTGAGGAAGGAAGTGCTCCAGAAAGAAGAGCTCCAAAGAGTGCCTCTGGGCCACTTAGAGCCAGAAAGGGGCCAGCAAGCAGGCCCAGGGCCAAGAGCTCAGGGACCACTGCCCTTGCTGTGGGCAGTGAGGGCCGCACACGTGCACTGCCCTTTCTGACGTTTGGTCTAAGCCATCCCATGAAAACCCCACTTGGCCTTCTGCTGCAAGGAGGTATCAGGTGCGGTGGGGAGCTGCTCCCCCACTCATGCTCCTGGTTCACACGTGCCTGCCGTGGACAGGTCACGCAGTCAGCCCCCCAGCCACACGGCCTTCGTCCCCTGCCTCTGTCTGACGCTATTCCAGACCAGATTCGTAACTATGGGCCTCCTCCTCTCCCCTCTTCTCTCTCCCCTCTCCCCTCTCGCAAGCTCTCCTCTCTCGGTCCCTGTCTCTCTGTCTCCCTCTCCCTCTCCTTCTCCCTTGATCCCCTTTGCTTGCCCTTTCCAAGGCTCCCGCCAGCCGCCCAGTCCAGCCCCGCAGAGCCCAGCACACACCTCCGCCCTTACCTCCTGCAGGAGGCTCTGTTCCCGTGAAGCACGCGTCCGCCCCTCATGCATTGTGCAGTTCTCTTATTTATTGTTTTTAATTTATTTATTGTGTACCTGTCCTTGCGTGGTAGGCTGTAAGCAACTTGAGGGGAAGGATATTTGTCTGTTGACTATACTGTTCAACATATCCTGAGCCCCTCGCATACGGCTTTCTATATGCTTATCTCTGAATGCACATGTGTTGAATGAATAAACAATGGCCACTCTGAAGGCGGAATTAAATGTAGATCTGAAAGTGTTTCTGAAATGTAATACAGACCGTGACGTTATTGGCAGTGGTCACAAGACAACTGCTGTGCAGTCAACTTTAAAGCCAAGTGCTAAATGAGTGAAACTGGCTTTCAGGTACGGAGATTGGAACCGAAGCTGGTTTGAAGAGGCGGCCGGTTCCAGTGCCGTGGGGACCGCTTGTGCTGGGGCGGCCCGCCAAGCCTCCTGTGGACCCCTTGGAATCACACATGGCTGCGCGTGCCCCAGGCTGTCTCTAGTGATGTTATGCTGGCTCCTTTCTGAACTCATTTTAATTAAAAGTGGCTCCTGGTTCTGTGTCCCTCTTCATCTGAACCATCGTGGAAGCCGCTCCCTGTACAGAGTGAAGTCTCGAGTTGCTTCCTCCCCAGCTCCTCCTCCTCCTGTGCGTGCACCCTGTTATGTTCTGGGCTTTTCCCAGCCACCCCAGTATTAATTTTATCCCCTCTGACCTATCCTTAAGCACTATGCCAGCAAAGACCCAATTCTCTTCTTCCTATAAAAAGAATTAAAAAGACCCGGAGGTCCCCTGGGTTTAACCCTCAGCACTGAAAAAGAGAAAGAGACAAAGAGAAAAAGAAAGAAAGGGAAAAAGAAACAGTAAAAGAAAAGGAAAAAGAGAACAATATAAAGAAATGAGCTCTCAACCTCCAACACTGGATTCTCCTGCCGTGTAGCTCTAGAACCTGTGCGTAGACGTCCCTGTGTAGAGCTCCATCTGAGCTCCCGGGAGAGGAGGGCGGAGCAGGATAACTAACTGCGGGCGGTGTCCTCTCCTGGGCCTCTTCCTGAACGAGTGACAGGCTCATCCGGGAGTTAATGAAGAGCTCCCCGAGATGGAAGAAACCTCAGGGGCTTCTCGGTGGGGCTGGCTGGGGTGGGAAATAAGACGTCCTGGTTAGCAGGGGAAGAGGAGCGCATTCAGAGGACTGTGGCTTCCTCGTCCCAGAAGGCAGACCTGGGAGCAGAGGGACTCGTTAAACCTTTCTGCACCCCGGCGGGGCCGGCATGCGCGATTTTGATTGCTCTGGGACGCGTGGGGCTTTGTTCCCGGGACGCACAGGTGCAGCTCTGAGCGTGCAGAGCCCGGGCCCCCTGTGCACGGGGTCCACCGCCAGGAGTGACCCTTGGTCTGTCCCTGCGTCCCAGGCCCAGACCGCCCTACTGGCGCGTCCCTGAGCCCGGTGACGCAAGCCCACGAGTTTCCTCTGTGACTCGGCCCTGCCGATGACGCGCAGGGACTGTCTCTGTGCATTTTTTACTTGGTTGCGATTATTTTGAATATTTAGCCTTGCGATGTTGCTTTTGCCTTCACAGGGGCATTAAAAACACGGGCACATTTTCCAAAGCTAGTGAGTTTGGAGCCCGAGATACTTGCTTCGTGTCTTCCCATTAGTTTTTGGCACTAAAATATGAACCCCTGTAGATGACAGCTTTCTCTCAAATTGAAAAATAAAAGCAGGCCATCCTGATACCTCCTTTTTAAACTTTTATTAATCCGCACATCAGCAAAGTTCTTTGTCTAGCTAGGACATCGGATTCTTGTTTCTCTGGAACTATACTTATTAGTGAGTTGTTAAGACATTTTTAAAAGCCCTATTTCAGGAAATCTAAGGAGAAAAAAGTGTCACCTGTTCTAGGGTCGACTGGGCCAATGACGCCTCCGCTGCTTTTTTAGCTGCTTAGCTGTCATTGGGACAGGAGGGAAGCACAGGGCCCAGGGGTGTTAGTGCGTCTGGAACAGCAGTGGACTGAGGACTCTGATTTTCCTCACATGCGGTACTAAGCACTTTCTGTATCAAGGGACAAATCCTCCTGGTCCCCAGTTTCCATGGTGACACATTGGGAGGTGAACATCTGAAGCGGGGCACAGCTCCCCCCTGCCTCAGTACCTGCTGATGACCCCGGGGGTCACAGAGTCCCCAGAGCTCGCTGATCGCCCTAGACACGGTCCCCCTCTCCTCAGGAGGGGGCATCGGCTCGCTCCTCTTGAGTACTGTTGCCAGTCAGAGAGAAGAGCTGGGAGCTCAGGAGGGGCCTGGTTCCCTACACGTCGGCCTCGCCCGGGCCACCCCTCTGTGCACCAGGAAGGACGCACACTGCCGATCCCAGACCCGCTCCGCATCTGCACACGCCGCAGTCCCGTTTTCAGTGGTTGCCGCCACCATGCGGGTGGATGTGGTGAGTAGGGCACTGGTTTTGGGGCTCATCTCAGAAATCTGCAGCACTCACTTGTTGATAAATAACTAAGCCGCCGGGGTATGGGGACCGCTCAGGGAGTGCTGGGGGTCTGCCTGAGGCCTGAGTTGGGTGTCCAGCACCACAAAACAAGACTGGGAGTGGAATTTGTCAGAGGGAAGTAAGGAAACCAAATCTGAGAAGTGAATTTTATTTTATTGAGAGAAAAAGAAGAAAGCAAAAGTTAAGAGCACATCATCAGCCTCTTGTGAGGGGAGAACAAGCTATCTTGTGCCCGGGATGGGCCAGAGCTGCCCAGGCCCTGAACACACAGATGTCGCTTCCCCTCATGCTTTATTTATGGTATTCACACTTTTTCTGGTTTCAAATTCTTTGATCTTCAAGACTGTGAACTAGTTTGAAATAAAATTTAAACTTTAACTAATTTTAGTTTTTATTTAAACCATTTTAGAAGTTTAAGATAAATTAAAAGTGCTAATCCTGTGAGCACCCGCACCCTCTGGAAGGCACCGCATCCTTCCCTGGGCGCTGGGAGCGCGGGCGATGTCACTCCAGCATCTGCTCCTCTGCGCGCAGGGACAGGTGCTGCCACCCTGAGGCGTTTCCTGGACACGCAGCCCCAGCTCACAAGGGGAAACCAGGTCTCACAGATAAACAGCCCCCTCCCTGCGGGACAGCTGCCCACTCCGCTGTCCTCAGTTCCCTGCGGCACCCGGTCTGCAAAACGCTCTCCCCTCAGCACCTCTTGGCCTCGCCCGTGTTGCCCCCCTGTGGGGATGCCCAGGTCTGCAGTGCCAGCTGATCCTGCCCTGCTGTGAGTCTCTGGAGGAAGTGGTCCCTTGGGCAGGAAGCTGGACAGGCACCAGGGAGTGCCTAGCTCACAGCAGCTCCTCCCACTCCTTCCTAATGAAGGGACGGGTGGCAGCCTCTCCACAGCAGGAGAGGAACACGGGACCCTGATGATCCGCCTGGCAGGCAGGAGAACTCCCCTAGTGCAAGGACAGATGCCTGGTGAGGTCACGGTAGTCGCAGAGGCCGCACTGCACGCCAGCAGGGGCAGTGGGAGCCGTGAGTCCTGAGCGGTGCTGGAGAGGATCTCTGCCGGAAAGAGGGAGAAATTATCGAAGTCCTCCCCACGTCTAAATTCAGAGGAAGAGGGTGTGTCCCTCCCCAGAACGTGCAGGAAATGAAGATGTCTCTCCCCTCTGAGAGTCCTCGTTCTCCTGAGCGGAGAGCTCTCGTGGGTACTGCGCTGCTGCTGGAGCGGGCAGGGCAAGTGCAGTCCCCCATCTTTTAGAGCCAGCCTTCATTCCCATTTAAAAATAACGCCTTAGCTCAGTAGCATCAAGTCTGAGCCAGTGTGCTCGCACACAGTGCAAAGGTTTCAGTAAGAAGGACCTCCAGCCCCAGTGAAATCCCAGAGAGACTGGGACAAGTTGTCTTCTGTGAGAGGAGCAAGGAGGCAGCCCCTCGCCGCAGAGCTCACAGGACGTGCGGCCGGAGAGTCAGTGTCCGTCTTCCTAGTGCGAGCCTCACGGCAGCTGAGAGGGCAGAGCCAGGGGCAAGTCTGCACTCCAGCTCCCGAAACCCAAACCCCTGTCCTGGGCTGGGTGGCAGCTTGCAGTGCCCACGCTGGTCTCATCTTAGCGATTCCGAGGTTGAGCACCATGACGGTGGGCCCCAGAACGTGTCCACATGCAAAGGTATCCTTGCGGCAGTGGGATGTGTATTTTGGTCTTTTTTGTTTTTTTCTGCCATCGTATGTTTCTTCCTACTTTTCTTCCTACGTCAGTTAATTTTGAGGAAAAACATGGCTGAGTGGGAGGGGCAGCTGATCTTTGGAAAGTGAACGGCAAAGCAAAAGCAGTGCGTCAGCAAGTGAGAACATGAGTTTAGGAGACAGCCTAAGCCCCAGCTGCTGTGTTCACACACTGATACAGGTTTTCGCGGCAAGGTCACTTGCTATTGCATTGTGAGGGGCCACGAGAGACCGGAGTCTTCCTTCACCTCCCTCGCCCTAGCAGTATGTGCTTCCAGATGTCTTTCTCAACACAACACAAATGTCTCTGTGTGTATAAACAGGTAGACGTGGGCAGAGAGTGGCCCCTCTGGGTATGCCAGCATGCATGGTTTTTTTTCGTTATTGGTAGGAAATTATTTTTTGTGTGAAATTCCAGGGAATTTCACATATTTATACTTATGCGAATTTAGGAATCTTTTTGTCAAATTTGTAGTGACACCCCTATCACCTCAGGTCCATGACTGTAAACACAGTCATCATTTCTGAGCTTGTCTCCTCTGTCTGGTGCTCCCAGGAGGCCTCTTGAGGGTGCTGGTCTCTGGGTGAGGGTGGAAATCTGTGGGCAGGTGTCTAAATGGGCAACCAGTGAGGCCTGGAGAAAAGCAAATCAGTTTCAAGGGTATGAAACCCTTTTTTTGTTAAAATAACCGGTGGCATGTTGAGATATGCATGTATCTTTAAGTAGGGATCTTTTCAGAACAGACTTCTGTAAAAACAGCATTTCTGGTTCACCTCACGTCACAGGATCACAGGCAATGAGCTCATTCCACACACTCTCAAGCCCTGAATTTCACAGCATTTTCCAGTTTGCAGAGAGACCACCTAGACAGCAAGCCTCTGTGTTGTAATGTTATATCCTTGCTCAGCAGTGGGAGCCTGCCTTACAGGTGAAGTCGGTTGTTTGTAAGTGATTTGTTTTCCTGTGAAATGCTTCTGTAAATCATTGCTCAGTTTTGTTTTACCTCAGGTGTTTCTTGACAATTTTTTGAAAAAAATATTTTAATAAGGAAGCCTTTTGACTTTTGAAATTTCTCGTCATGATTTCTAGACTTTGTTAGCAGGGTTTCATACTGTGCAGATTTCTTATTATGTGAACAAATTTTCTCTCCTATTTTACTTCATAGTATTTGACAAATGAAATTTGGCTTGGGAAATCTTTGATCTATGGTGATCAGGAAAAAGGGAGAGGACTACATGCCTTCTTATAATAGTCTTAAAAATGTTTAAATATATATTTTATGATTTATTTTTACACAAGTGATAAAGTGGTAATACTCTCTGCCACCTTCTCAACTATCTTGTCAGTTATGATGCTTTAATTATTACATTTTAAAGCATGTTAGACATATATACATTTAGTTTTCCCTGAGAGAGTATTTTTCCCTAAAAATTTCCCTGCTTCATCTCATGAATTTATTTCCATGCTCCCTGCTTGTTATATACAAGAAAACTTACATTTACAAACTTTTATATATTTTATATATTTGTGTTATGTTTCTTTTTAAGAATCTCAGACGTTATCTGTAAAATGTGTAAGACAGATTCACTTATTGCCATTGAGTGCGAGAAAACATTGAAATGCAAATGAACTTCCAAAGTTTTATAGATTGTGTCGTGTTGATAACTGATTGTAACAGAGCTGTATGTAGCCAGTTTCAGGTTCTAAATCAGCTTGTCTACATCTGTCTGTAAGGCTTGTGACAAATCTCATCAAATATGCTTTACTTTGAAGACTCTGCCTGTCAGGAACTGAAGTTGAATAGAAGTTCCTCTACATATGTCAGCTGTTGGATTCAAACAGTGTAACCCATTACAAAATTTCAGTCCTTTTTCCTCAAGTCTTTTTTTTCCTCCCCATGAAATATTCCATTACTTCAGGACCTGCTCAATTAAAAGGCAGTAAAAAAGAGAATTTTTTTTAGGTACTGGGGAATGAGCTCAAGGCCATTGCATTGAGCTATAACCCCAGATCTGTTCAGTTTTTTTTTTTTTCTTTGTGTAAATTCTGAGACAGGTTGTCACTAAATTGCCCGGGTGACCTTGAACTTGCCACCCTCCTGCTCTGGCTCTCAGGACAGGTGTGCAGCTCTTCCTGAGCTGAAAAGAGAATTTACGTGTGTTCCTTAGTAACGTTCTTGTTCTCATCACTGTCCACTCATGTAATTTAAAATCACCTCCAGAACAATGACCAAGAGCGAGGAGTTCCGGTGGATGCAGGGTTCTGCACGCAGATGGGTGGTTGAACCACGATGCCCGAGGGCCTGGTCTGAAGTCAGGGGGAGCCCGTGGCCACTCCGGGACGTGGCTGCTCGGAGCCTGCTCCTGTCCTGGGCCCTTGTGTGCAGGAGCAGTCCCCACGCTGCACTTTGTGTCAGATGTGATTTACACTGAGACATGTGCAGGAACTGGGGAAATCACTTCTCATGTGATCCGAAACTCACAGTGGTCGTGGAGATGAATGGCACTGCCAGGTCTTAAGCAGATGCTCACAGCACCAAGCCTCCTCCAGCAGGCACAGGGTGGCATTGAGTTACCCCCTGGTGTGGTACACGCCAAGGCAAACTCATCTGCTCTTTTGCTCACTGTTCCTTCCTGCAATTGGTACCATCGTATGGTTGGTGTTTTTCTGTGTAAATTTTTATAAATTGTAACTTTTTTGTGGTACTGAGGATGAACCTAGCACCTTCTCACTGAGGTACACCCCCTGTGTATTTTGTGTATATATATATATATATATAAAAGTGGCCCAAGCTGAACTCGACCTTTAAATCTTCCTGCTTCAGCTTCCAGATTGCTGGAGGAGTCCTATGGGGTGCACCGTCATGCCCAGCTAAGTAATGATGTTTTGTAATAGATTTAGCTGTATTTTATGGTGGTATGTGGTACAGTTTAATATCTACATATATTTTGTGCATTCATGAAATACATAGCTTGTATTTAATTGTTGATATTTCAAGGCTGAATGACTTGTCCTTGAGTTTTTTCAAGTTGTGGCAAATCTCCAAAACGTTTTCCAATATATGTATGGAAAACAAAGCCACATGCAAGTGGCCCTGTGGGATTCAGATCTTCAGTGTTGAAGACACAGCTATATCTGACATTTGATTTCTTGAACTCCACCTTGTGTCTTTGAGGTTTCAACGGGAGCCCAAGAACATGGCAGAGTCCTGGCCAACTTCCTCCCTTGCTTCTGTGGAGTTACAGCCAGTGCCAGCCGGGCTTAGGGAGAAGAGCTTCATCATGCTTCCCCTTCGAGATGAACTCTATCCCTTTCCACAGGTGACAATTTGCTTAACATACAGGTACCTTGGTTTCCTTTCTATGAGTTGGGGACGTGTTGTTTACTAATAGTGCCAACTCCATAACGTTGGGGTTAAGTGAGGAAATAAATGTTAAACACAGAAAAGAGAATGGGATGGTGGTGCACACCGGCAATCCCAGCACTCAGGGAGGCTGAGGGAGGAGGATCTCAAGTTCAGTCTCAATTTGATCAGTGTAGTGACCAAGAAAAATGTTGCACAATTAAAAAGAAATGGCTGGGATGTAGCTTAGAGTGAAAGTTTTGGGTTTAATCCCAAATCCCAGAAAAAAATACCCCTCCCCAAATCATAAAAGAATTCCAGGCTAATAGTAATTGCTTCTATAACCTCAGCTGTCACTAGCACTACCGATGTTTTCCTCAGGGGCACTAGAGATGGTTGGAGCCAATGACAGCTCC
>NW_004955613.1:251555-272999 GCF_000276665.1 Chinchilla lanigera
AAACATCATCTACATGTACATGCAGCCGGGAAACAGCGCCTCCCAGGACCGGGGCAAGTTCCTCACCCTCTTCTACAACATCGTCACCCCGCTCCTGAACCCCCTCATCTACACCCTCAGGAACAAAGAGGTGAAGGGGGCTCTGCGAAGGTTGCTGCTGGGCACCGGGGAGGTAGGAAAGGAATAAGGACACATGGCACAGCCAGGCAGCCCCTCTTGCCTCACCTCCCAGCTCCAGGGATACACTGGGGACTGTTGGAGGACGGCTGGCCCTAACCTGCAGCTGTCAACTCATTTGCCTTCTCCAGACCTCCCTGGCTAATATGTACCAACATCATAAGGTGATTGTTTTGGTTTTGTGACACTGGAATTTGAATTCAGGACCTTGCCAATCCAAGATTATATATTGATGAGTGAACTGTGTGGTGTGTATCATCCAGAATCTCTTTGAAATGATTCATCTGTAAAACTGGTCCACAAAACACAGCAAGAGAAACAGTTACAAGGAGAATTTTCCACCAACTTGTACTAAAGTGGCAAGAGACAACTTTTAACCTGAGCGTTGCTGTTGTTTCTTTTTAATTCGCCAACAGCACTCTAGGTGTCTACGTCAAAATGACCCCCAATCTGCAGGACTCTTGCCATGGACCGAGTATCTGTTATTGGCTGTTCTCAAACATTGCATCCAGCACAGCTTGCTGCTTTTCTTTTTCCCGAATTCCCACCCAAGACCTTTCAACAAACTCCATAGACTTTTTTCAAAGTCTAATGTAAGATTCTGGATAAACCACAAAGTCAAGCTATGAGGCTGACCTGTGGACCATCTACACCTAAAAACTTCATGCATGTTCAGGTATATATATATATATATATACATATATATATATAGTGTGTGTGTGTGTGTGTGTGCGCGCGCGTGTGTAAAAACCTAGTGTGTGTTAAGTGCCTGGCAGGGCACTTCATTCATTTAATCTAACCTTCTCATATTTGCCTGAGGTCAATGTAATCATCATTCTTACTTTACTAAGCTGGCACTGGACATAGGGAGGTTAAATCATTTGCTTATGGAGACCCGAATCAGAGATTTACCTCGAGGTATGCTGCCTCTAATTCTTACAGCTACCATTGCCAAGGGACTTTTAGAGAGTAAAATCCCTGGAGCATTTCACAAGCCCTGTCACACATCCCTTGAGCTAAAGAGGGCTTCTGGCTCCATTTGGGGATTCCCCCACTCCATGTGCCCACAATCACCTAAGCTCTTCTGCAAATGCAGACTCTGACCCAGTGGGTCATGAGCTGGCCTGAAGCTCTGTCTTTTTTTTTTTTTTTTTTTGGTTTTTCTCCGGTACCGGGAACCGAACTCACAACCTTGCGCTTGCCGGGCAGGCGCTTTTGCCGCTGAGCTAAATCCCCAGCTCCTGAAGCTCTGTCTTTCTGAAAGCCCACAAGTGAGGCCCTCACTCCTGCTGTGTAAGAAGGTCATCACCCACTCTGTCTTTACAGGAACCCCTAGGGCAGGCACATTTGGGCAAAAGCCTAGGCAGCATTAGTAGAGCAGAGAAATGCACCATGGGAAGGAAGCTCCTGAGTCCTCTGCTCTCCCATCCATTCCCAGGCCCCTCAGTGCAGCCTCTTCACATGGGCCGTGTTGCCACCCTCTCTAGTTTCTGCTCTCTACAGCACATGTCAGAAGGCACCAGCCCAGAGAAGGGGTCAAGGGGAAACAAACCACGGCCCATCTAAGGGGGGAATGCAGCACTTCAAGTTTAAGGGAGCTGATGTGAATAACCAGAGAAGCGGCCAACCGTGGGAGTGAATGGAGGTTTTATAGGCATGCAGAATGCAAGAGCTGTGGGCTCAGCCAGGATTCCACCCAGATTTCAGAAGAAGGCCTGGGAGGAAAGGTTTATTTAGCTCACAGTTTGTAGAGATTTATCCATAGCTGGCTGACTCCAAGGTAGGTGGCTTGGCAGAGGGGCATCACAGAGAACAGTTCATGGTGCCCACAAGGGAGGAGAAGCAACAAGAATAGGGGCACAAGCTTCTTTCTGTCCCTATAGTGTCTGCAGACTACCCGCCCTAGGGCAGGTGTAGCACTCACACCCTTAATCCCAGCCAGAACTAAGCCAAACCAATCAGTGGACTGATTTAGTCATCCCACACCCTTGATCCCAGCACCACACATTCTACATCCAGACACCTCTGAGAAACACCCCATGGCTGCATGAGGCTTTTGAAGGCCATCTAGATACAAGCCATAACAGGCAATTATGGCAGCTGCCTTGCTAAGACCAATGGCTTTTGGTCAAAAGTATGTCCTCCTCAAGTGACCTTACAGAGTGGGAGACAAAAGCGTAAACACTTAGTGGAGACTCCTATCTCCCTCACATTAGACATGCCAAGTGGAAGCCAGAGCACACAGGGGGCACTTTGTTTCCCATAGTGAGCAGGTGCCAATGTGGAGGCCGCAGGAGACCCCCAGGGCAGCCTGCCCAAGTGCACCATAGCAGCCCTCTTTATGCACGTCATGTACAGGAAAAGAAACTAAACAAACAAGTGATAATCTACACAAAGCTCTGTCTTTCCCCTGTGTGGCTGGTGATGAAGCCAAAGGAACTGCTAAAACCTCTCCCCTCCTGATACCCAGGCATCGCACGTACCTGTGAGCCCTGTCGGAACCTCTGCAGTGACGCGACAGGACCCACATCTCGATTCCTGGGGACCTCAGTCCTTGCTCCCTTGTATTATGCTGATGGTATATCACAGACAGAGGTCACTGGGCCCGGGAAGTAAGAGATATCCAGGGGAGCCACCAAGTTCTGTGTATAAACACAGATCACAGCGCCCTTAACTCTTACCACTGGGGTTCCTTACTCCACCCCACACTGCGACCTCTGCTTTTCCTGGTCAATCGCGAATCTGCCCCAAAATACACACACATTTCAGGAAAAGAAAAATAGTGTGACACTTTTCAACAGATGCTGTTAACCTCATATGAGGGACCCTAGAGGATGTAAATCATAGAAACCCCTACACTTCCGGCCATTAAAGACAGCATGAAAACGCATGTGCAGCAATCCCAGGGATCAGGGTGACCCAAGCAGCAGCTCACCGCTCTAATGAATGTCTGGAAGCTCATGGCCACCACTGGGCACCTCTTGTAATTGTAGAAGCCAAGGTAACTTGTATTAATCTCAAGATGTCTCAATAAATTTACAATTAAAATATTTATACAGGTTTTTATTTTCCTTAAGTGTGTATACATTTTTGGTGGACTCTAAATGTATATTTGAGAAAAATAAATGCACACTTTGTTGAGATAATAAATATAAACATGGATAAATCATTAAGTATTGGTGGCTTATGGACACTAGGAGACAAGCAGTCTAATTTCAGGCAGTCCTACAAAAAAGGCCAAATACTGTGAGTAGAAATTTATTTTCCCACTTAAAACCTGTGCTGCCTGGCCCCTGGGAGGGACCGGTGCGGTCAGAAGGCTGCACCCACGCTGAAGGAAGTGGAACAGACTGGGCTGTCTCCACCGCCCGGAGTTTCAAGATGCAGGCTGAAACAGTCTTGACCTCAGCATCTGCACTCTCTGGAGCGCGGGTTAGTCCCTGACATTAGCGGGTTTCCAGCATCACAAGTAGGTGGCAGTGCCTCTTACAACTCCTCTCCCAGCTGGAGTCTTAAAGGAATGAATTAGTTTTCCCCCCTGAGCTGCTTCCTCCTGTAACAAGCCTCTAGGTCCTCAGGGGCAGATTATAGCTGTGACCCAGAAGTGGCCACAGCTACAACCCGTCCCGCTCTGTGTGGTGGTAACTCAGTTGAAGGTCGCAGATATTATTTGTCCAGCCAAATGGTAGTTAGGCTTCTCAGGTCTCTTGTAGCGCTATCTCTGCTCCTCCTTATAAAACCCCAGCCTCAGCGAAGCACTTCTACATGTGTGCAGGGAGGGCTCACCGCCTCCGTGCAGGCAGTGGAGTCCTCAGCCTTCCCCTGCCAGAGGTGAGATCTGAGCTCTGCCCCATCCTCAGCAAGTCCTGCCAGATGGAGGTCAGTGCGGCCAGACCCCCCTGCATGGGATGCCTCCTTACACCTGATTTCTACCCTGCCCCTGGCTCTCAGTCCCTCTCACCAAAGCTGCTTTCCGAGTAGAGCGGGATCTCGCAGGGTTGAGGCTGCAGGGCTCCGCCTACCTCCGGCCTCCCTCTGTGTGCAAGTGAGTGTCTCCAGTTTTGTTTTGTTGTTTAACAAAATCATCAAGATGAGGAGAGTGATTGACCAAGCCTTTCTCTTCCCCTATAACTGTGGAGAAAATATGCCCATCTAAGATGACGAGGGGCCGGCAGGAAGAAATCAGTAATACCTCTTAGAAGAGAACTTTACCTGAAATTTAAAATTGGAAGCAGAGTTTATAGGACATAACCTTTTAAAAGGTTTGTTAAATAGTAAAGGGATCTCATGATAGAAGTGCCTATTTCTAAAGGTTTGTTAAATAGTAAAGGTTTGTTAAATAGTAAAGGGATCTCGTGATAGAAGTGCCTATTTCTAAAGGTTTGTTAAATAGTAAAGGTTTGTTAAATAGTAACGGGATCTCGTGATAGAAGTGCCTGTTTCCTCTGAAAGGAAAGCAAATACACTCAGAAGACTTGGAACAACTCACTCACACAAGACTCCGCCCTTGAAAAAGAGGGAGCATCATAGTGGACAGAAGTAAAATGAGAGGTCATGACGTATTCCGGCCAGCAGGTGACAGGCTGCTCCCAAGAAAGAACAAGCCAGGCCTGAAGGAAGTGAATGGTACTGAACTAGGAAACTGGTGGACTATCCCGGGCAGTGTGCAGTGCACGGAAAACTGTGATGAATGGCAGGAACGTAAGGGGCCAGGGATTCCAGAGCCAGGAGTGGAGGCACCGGCCTCAGAGGCTCTCAGCTGTCTGTGCTGGAACGGGAAGTGTGCCTTCTTTCCTGCAATGGTTGATATACTGTGTCCACTTGAGAAGTTCAGAAGGTGAACAGAGCGACTCAGCAGCGGGCCAGGGTCCTCACTCTGTGAACACGCTGAGCCTGGGCAAGAGGAGGCCAGGGGGGTGGTGTGAGTGCTATACCTGTCCTGGAGGGGCAGCTCGCACAGAGTGTGAGGGAGGAGAAGAGGCTTGCTGCACCCCTTGTGCTCTTGCTGCTTTTGCTGCCTTCTGTTTCCTTGACTGTTGCCCCTCACCATGCCACTCTGCCTTGGAGCCAGCTGAGTATGGACTGAAACCTCCGCAGACTGTGAGCTACATAAACCTTTCCTCCCTTAAATTCTGTCTGGTATTTTGTCTTAGCAGTGAGAGAAGGGTAACCGACACACTCCCTTTCCCCGCTTCTCAGAAAGGGCTTTAAGTTACAGTGACACATGCAGATTACTGAAGGAAAATCAGCGACACGGCTTTCACAGGCCCTGGAGTCACCCGAGCTGTGGGTCGAACCTGCGGGGACTGAGGAGCGAACTCAGCTGCAGGGAGGAGCAGGGCTCCAGCTCAGGGCCATGGTGGAGAGCCCTGAGGAGGGGCAGGAAGGAAATGCAGGAGGCGAGGCTCCCCGAGATAGTCTCTCCAGGCCAGGCAGGAAGTCTGCATGGTGCTTGCTGCCCACAGCACAGAGCAAATGAGCTGTGCGGTTTCCTGGATGTGCTGCAAACCCAACAGAAAAGTCGCTCACAGCCAGGCCGGGCAGAGCATGTGGGGCCCAGTCCTGCTCTGCTTTGAGGGACAGCAAACATAGCCACAGTCAAAGGAATGCCAGGGTCTCCGCGTGATAGGAGCTGTCCTGCAGCGGCTCCCTTCCTGGGATAGAAGCACCCAGGCACATTTCCTTGACAGGAGGAGACGGTTGAGAGCTGCCTCAGGGCACTCAGTTTCTATAAATAACCACCAGCAAGTCAGCAGCAGGGCAGTGGGTGCAGTTCTGTCCTCTGCAGGCCTGTCTTGGTAGGAACATTCGTGCTTTGTCTTTCTTTATGTCCCAGGTGCTAGAGCTGGAATGGGAAGGCTCAAAAGAACCCGAAGAACATATGCATCTACCACCTTGTACGGAAAAAGCAGATATACATCCATGTGTTCGTTTACCATTTCACAAGTAAGACAACGACTGGGGATTTGTAAGTGTTAGGACTAAGACAGTTCCGTGCTTGCACTTATTAACATTTGGGAACCAGTGTTCCCGATGAGATGAAACGAAAAATACTTCTTCTATTCAACGTGTCTTAAGCCTCGATGATTGAACTGGGTGTGAGGATTTGGTGAGGTCCCCTGAGGATCCACAGAGTGAAGGTCTTCCTCCTTTACTGGCCTAATCTGGCTAGAAGCAGTTTGTTAAAGCATAATATTTAGAGTTGTTATTGCTGAGGAAACTGCAGAAGTAAGGGAGTCTTCCTTTGTAAGACGGAAATACGTATGTGTGTGTATTCTTTTAGAATGAGTTATCGATTCATTAGATGTGATTCTGAGCTCAAGGTCAAGGAATGGAAAGCAGTTATTAAAAGAGCAGCCGAGGGATACAAGCTGATTAAACACTGCACTTAGGACCTTGTGTAATTAGCCTATTAGCAATTCCTCAAATACCATGCATGCTACGATACCCTAGATTTTAAAATAAAATTTTAGAAAGACAGCAAACCCGAAAAGTATAAAACCAGACAGAAAAAGACCCTCATAAGGTCCACTGAGAAGGATAAGCACAGCAACCTTGCTCTGGCTGGACGGGATCAATCTTCACACCAGTGATTCTCAAACCCTAGGCTGCACCGGAAGCATCCAGAGGACTTGTCAGAATTCCTGATTTCTGATTCGCTGTGGAAGCAGAATTCTAAATCAGTGTTTCGTGCTGGTGACCCCTGGTGAGGCTCAGTGGGCAGCACCCCAAAGTGTGACTCTGCGTGCTGCTTTAGGATGTCGGAAGGGCTCAGAAATGGCCTCTGGGGATCTCCTGCTCAGCCTTCTACCCCAACGCAGGTCGCAGAAAGTAAGAATCACTTTTCCCCAAAGTAGCCAAAGAAACTGGAGCCCATTTCTTCCAAGGCCAGCCAGGAGGCCCGGAAACCCAGGAGGCCCGGAAGCCCTAGAAGCCGGAAGCAGTGCGCCCAGCTGTCCCGCTGGTAGAGCTGCGGCATCCGGCCAGGCGGAGTCCGGTTCCGCACCTGACAGGAAGGACCGTTGCACAAGGGCCTGCCTCGGTTTCCCCGCTTGGCCTGTCATCCGGAGGCATACCTTGTACCCTTTTCTCAGGGCTGGCAATCTTCCTCAGTGTAAGCATACAAAGGAGCGCGTTCCCCAGCCTGTGGTCCTCCCCGCTGAAGGTCCTGTACAGAGCAGCGGAGAAGGCCTGAGGGTCACCGCCCGGGGTCCCCTCCATCCTCTGCACCCTGCACCCTGCCCAGCTGAGCACTGGTGTTCAAGGTTCTGCATCACTTCCGAGACTGCGCCGGTCCCTGGAGGGGTCTGGCAGTGGGCCGGGGCCCTGGGTCCGGATTTGAACCCTGGGGAGGGGTCATCCTGGGCAGGGATCCCGGTGCGCGCTGAGGAGCGCAGGGTCTGCATGCGCCGTGGAGCTGCTGGTGCTTTGGCCTGGATGTGAGGGTTGGGCTGGGAGCCTCGGGGCCCTGCAGACAGAACCCCCTTCTGCTCTGGGACAAGGGCAGAGGCTGCGAGAGCAGGTGAGGGCAGGAAGGGCCATTTTAGCTATATTGCTTCTGTCTGCACAGGGACAGAAAATATCTTTCCACTTTCTGTGCTATTTGATCTCCTTTTTCAAAGAACCGCAGTTTTTGTTTTGGAGATCTTTCACGGCCTAGGTCAGGTTCATTCCTCCGTATTTAACATTTCATGATGCTGTTATAAACGGTATTGTGTGTTAACATGTTGTCAATTTTGTATGGTTCCCAAAATATTCCCCATACTGTTCCTTAATTTAATGAAATTTTTTCTTTTCTTAATAACTTCATATTATTACAGACCTTACTGAAATATGTAAAATCTGACTGACAATTCATTGACCTGTTTAGATTGTGCTTTCAGCTAAAGTGTCAAAGTGTTGTATTACAGTGTCTGGTAGGATTGTAGTAACTGAGGGTTTATTGTCCAAACAGTTTTATCTCATTTAGTTACATTCACATTTTTTTTTACCATTCACCTATAATAAGCTGTCACTTTGAGACTGACTTCCATTTAACCTCACACGGTAGAAAGACCCATTTTCCACAATACACCTAATTTTCACATAAATATCTTCAATTATTCTGTAATATTTACATTGACAAAGTCAAGACTGCAGCATTTAAAGTATTTTAGCAACCTAATAGTCCTTTCGTCAGCTAGAGAAATGCTTCTGTTTATGTATCTTGAATAGCAAAAATGGGTGATAGAAAAGTAAATTAAATATTAAAAATCTTTCTATAGTTTTTCAAGGTTGATCAATAGATCACGAATAGTTTATATATATTTTTAAAATTTATTATAGTAAAAGACACATTGCCTTTAATCTTGTTTCAAATACTCCCCTCACTTCAAACACAATTCTCTCATCATTCTTGACCCTTTCTGAAGCAATTCTGGAAGTGCTTTTTCATGAGGGTCTTCACAAAGTATAACCGAACATACAGTGAGCGCTGCTGCTGAGTGTCATCCAGCAGAATGGCAGCCTTGTGAAACACTGCTGTGTGTCCTCATCCACCTTCCTCACCACAGCCAGCACCATGTACCGCTGGCTCTTTCCCAAAGTCAAAAATGCCATGACAGATAAATGTTTTCAGATGAGTCAGGCATCAAGGAAACCACAACACTGTAACTAAAGACATGGCACATTTTTTCTTTATTCCTTCTTGAAAACAACTCTACTGAAGTTCAATCAAAATAAACTACTTTATAAACATGTTTGAAGTATACAATTTGATGAGTTTTTATTCCCATAAAACTACCAGCTCTGTCAAGATGTGAGCATATCTACCACGCTTTGTGATCCCTCCTCAGCTGCTCCCTTCCCCAAGTGGCTGGATCTTTCTATAGTCTTAATCATCTCCGAGGGAGATACTTTTCCTTCAACCAATAGTGTCATTGTAGTAATAAATAATAAAATATGTTTATGTGTCGATCTTATAAGATATTCAGTGGTTATATGTTCCCAACATATTTTTCACAATTCATAAATAGATTCCAAATTTCATCATTGCTTTTGAAAAATCTCTGAAGATTGTTTGGCATTAAACACAATGGGTAAATACATATAAGTGGGATTGTGGAACATTACTCCATACCTTTTAGACTTATGCTGAATTAAAATTTAAGAAGCTATTCTCCAGTTATGCTTTTATGTGTGCTCCAAAAACAAGATTAATCATATTAAATAAGGTGAGGAATCACCTAAACAGTACAACGTCCTGCCCATCATATCCGTTATTTCCAGAAGTACCAGGTATAAAATTGTTACCTTGTATAATTATATCTTAGTTTCCTCAAAATAGCACCAAAAATTGATGAGGAGAAAAGATTGGAGGGTCTGGATCCAAATGTTGAATGGTTCACCAAAGTGGAATGGCAAATGAGTGTACTTTTATGATGCCCTTGTGAAGTTTGTGAAGCAAAAAATAAAATGACAAAACAGATCTCACTACTGGGTTCTTCTCCAAAGCTTCGCCCAGGACGGCCTCTGCTGTTCTTCCGTTTCTATTTCTTCCTCTCCCTTACCGGCCCTTCTGCATCTCCGGATCACAGAGCCGATGATGACAACGATGGGGACCTTGCAGGACTGTATGAGTAAAATGTCAGCCCGAATGTCTCTTCTGTACACTTCTCTACATCCTGTTTATAGATCCTCAATATCTTTTTGTACAGCACACCTGGATTACACAGTACTGTAATTTTTCCTGGTTGTATGACACAGAACAGTACTGCAGTTTTACATTCCGTCACACATTACAGTACTACATACATGTAAGAGGCAAATGGAAGCAAAGTCATCAAGTTGCGGTTTCTTTAGACCATTTCTTTGTTCTGAATGCTGTAATGCACGCACTATATGGAATTCCTCATTTAGCAACCAATTCATGTAATGACTGCACTGCAGAAATGGAACTCAGTTTTTAAAAAGGAATGTACAATTAATAAAAATAAGACATTACTTCATATCATCTGTCAAGAGAAACATCATCAAAATGACAAAAATATGTTGAAAAGGACACACTTTACAAATTGTTGAGAATGTGAGTTGGGAATTTGAGATTATTGGAGAAGCCAGGGTAGGCCGAGGTCCCTGGGGCAGGATACTGACCCGTGGAAATGCGCCGCTCACCGCTAGGGGGCGCACAAATCAGTGCAGGTGACAGTACAATTGAGGTGATTGCATGGGATTCTGATGCAGAGACATTTCTGTTCCATGCTTTATGTCATGAAAGCAGAAACTGCTGAGCAGACACTTAGGTCTCCTGGCAACAGAGGCCGCCTCTGAACCTGTGACCCTAAGCGCTCCCCTGTCCATCAGGCTTTGATTAAACAAGTGGATGTCCCCTGCTCAGCGTGACCATGGAGGCAGTGTCAGTACATGGCAGAGCCAAGCATCATTCCCTGAGGTGTTCTTGCTGCAGCTATGGCTGACCCGCCCTCTTCTAGGTGCCTGGCATGACTATGCGCCGGAACAGATCCTGCGTCCCCTGGGCCCAGTGAATGTCTGGGGGCACTCTCAACATTAAATGAGTGATGACCAAAGTTCATGGAGTAGTTAGCGTGGCTGTCAACCACCAGAAAGGATGAAGCTTGGTGTAATCTTGCTGATCTTCATCCCTGAACCAGGACGTTACACATCAACACGAGACTCACAGACCAGCCCAGCTGTCCACACTTCAGGCAGATGTGCTATTTCTGGACAAATGGCCCACTCCCACATGTGTTTTAAGGCACCGCCACAAGGTTACCAATGTCATGACAGTAAACTCGGAAGATCTTGCAAGCAGATACACAGGACGTAAACAAATCCCCACCTTTGCCGGACTGGGAAGCAGTGCGGTCTCTGTCAGGACCCCCACCCCCTTTCTGTCACAGACCCCAGCGACAGTGGCGCGTTCCCTCCCTCAAAACACACAGTGTGGAGCTCAGAACAGCTCTCAGAGGGAACTTTATTTCCCTTGTTAGCCACATACAGTTCCTTAAATTAGTCAGACTCTGAAAACATACTTAACATGAGAATTACAAATGTGCTCCTAAGCCAACCTCTATCACTGCACAGTGTTAAGCATTACTAAACCAAGGCCCAGTACTTACCTCTGACCACTGTTATGCCAACTTTAACAGTCCTTCCCTTCACGTGTTCCCACACGTCATGTGTAAACATGTGTTCTTTACACACGAGGAACTTCACTACACTTCCACGTGACTTTGTATTTTGACCCTCGTTCCACCCGTCGTGTGGTAAATCATGCACTCATGCACTTCTGGACCCAGAAACAGACTGTGCAGTAGCCCAGGACCCTGCCCGTCAGATCTGTCCTTCAATCATCCAACAGCCTTCGTCGATATTCAGGTTAGAAGTTGTGGATGACTTAACTGATGTCACACCCTCATTCCTTCCGTGGGATGAGATTGTTTTTCTGGAACCATTTCCACAGACACTGTGGGTCATATAGATAGGAGAGAAGTAACTGCTTAATAGATTTAAAATCACCTTCAAAGGCCATACTGAAAACAGCATCATACTCCGCGTGAGTAAATTCGCCAATCTCCTCTGATGATAATAACGCCGGAGCAGCTTCTGATCAGACAGCAGAAGACTGACAGGCGCAGCACCTCACGTCCTGGGACCGTTGTTCTGGTTACTGCTGGGTTGGGGACTTTGATTTGTCTGCAGTGGGGAGACCCACACTGTCAGTGAGTCACTGTTTCCACCAAACGTGGTGAATCCTGAGGCCCCGTACTGCTGAGTGTCTCTAGTGTCCCTTCTAGGGTCTAAAGAACTCACCACTTGGCTGTCAGCAGCCTCAGCCCCACAGGAGTCAGGCCCCCCAGAAAGGCTCACGAAACACAGCCTGGACGCAGGAGAGCACCTGAGCTCAACCTCAGCTACAGACTCTGTTTTCACCTCACAGCATTTCTTGATTTCAGTAATACAGAGGAGTAGAGCCTCCACATCAGACACTGTTCCCAGTTTTACACGTGTCTCAGCTTGGTTACACACAGAGCTACAGTCATGGCTCACAGCAATCCCGTTCAGTACTGAGTTACTAAGATGGTACCCGTCCTTGAGGACAACGGCCTGGGGCAGGGACTGTGGATGTGGCTTTACCTGAAACACTCAAACCTTATCCCAGACGACACCGTGGGCTGATTTTCAAATTATTAGTAAATTTGACTTTTTTTCTTTTCTTTGTTACTGGGGAATCTTGTATTTCTTGAGCTCTCTGTCTGCTCAGGCGTTATCCTACTGTACTGCACACGGTCTCCTAAAATGTACTCGTCTATAACCACGTGGCCATGGTACAATCCAGGAAGGTCATTAACATCTGCCTATTCTAAAAGTCAATGGAGAGTATTATATTCTTACACCATCATACTGGTTTTTCCCTCAGTCTCCGGAGAGAACCATCCACCCATCTACTCCTGGAGCTCACATCAGCCAAAGGCGTGATTCAAACCTACACATTTAATCCTAGCAATACACGAAGGTATTATTGTCATAAAGAAAGTATCCCACACCCTGTGAAAATAATTATGATCGGCTAAAATTTTAGATCTGTTTTTTGTTTAATGCCATAAAAATTTAGAATATCACATCAGCAAATCTACAGACTAATTGTTTTAGGATTTGTTTTCCTCTTTTTCATGCCCATAAAATAATATTATTTTCATCACTTCAAGTAACTTCATTCTTATTCTGTAAAATTTTTTCTACCATGTAAATGACCCACGTATAATAAAAAATGGGCTCAAAGCCAATATTAAGACATCAAGTTGCTAATGATATTATAGCTTCTTTTAAAGAAAAAGTGTTATATCTTCTTTATTTTGAAAGAGGCCGATCCCTTGCAGCTCTTCAAGAGCTGATTCCTTCCACGCCCAAGCACTTTCCTTATCAGGATCCTCAGACCTGCTCTGTGCCAGGCTCTCATACCACACCGCTGGACCTCGCTCAGAGGAGCCCGTCCGCAGGGTGAGACGGAGCCGACCGCCTCCGCACGGGCACAGGCTGCTGCTGAGCTCAGCGGCCGTCTCCTGCCCTGGGCGGCTCCCTGGGGGCCCTGCGGGCAGCTGCCCCTCCGGAATGTGAGTAACTCTTCTGCTGCGCTTCCGCCCACGCGTCCCTGTGTGGTGACTCCTCGTCAGAGAGATCCGGGACCACAGCACTTGATGCAGAGAACCCTGAGTGTGTGGAGATCAGGGGAGGGCAGAGGAGTCCAGACTGCCAGCATTTTCTCTGGGTTCCTGAGGCCATGAGGGAAGAAAGCAGTTTTCTGGCAGCATTCATGCATAGAATTGCTGCGAGCCCTTTGGGTTTTTAAGATTGGTATTGTTTAATTTTTTATTTTGAGTTTATAAGTGATCAATTAAAAGAACACTGACCCCTGCTCCAATCCTCTGACCTAGGTGTTCTGCCCAGGACTCAGTTTCCCCTTTTCCCGCAGGAGAGTGACCTCAGGGGACCCACCTGGACCACGGCTGTGACAGAGCGAGGACAGGGCCCGACCTCACCCTGAGCCGCCGGGATGCAGCGCTGGGCCCCGAGCTTCAGGCCCCTCCTGCTCTGGCTCCTGCTGCCCTGGCCAGGCGCAGGTGAGTGAGGAGGAGCCGGCGGGCTGGACCCCGCTGCGCTCCCCGTGCACGGAGGCCTCAGCCTGCGCTGCCCCCGAGGTCTGGGCCTCCGCTGGGCGCCCTCTCCGCCCTCCTTCCCTCCCTGTCTCCTCACTTTTCAGGACGGAATGCTGCAGCTCCTCTCACTTTATTAACACAGTACACGTTACGATGTTCAAGGGATCTTTTCTGAGTAATTCTTTTCAGTTTTTCACCTGATCTTTTCTTTTTGTATTTTTAGATTTATATTTTATTATTACAGGGTTACAGTACATTATAATTGCAATCCTCCTGAACGGTCCATTCATGTACACAGCACATCTTAATTCACTTCTTTTTCGTCTTCCCTGCCCAATTGCAAAGCCCTATTTCTATATTTTCCTTTGGAGTCTTCTCTGAAAACCTTGTCTAAAGGGGACTCTGGACACTGCATGAATCTCCCTAAGGTCACATGCTGCCCCCTGCTGGGCACCGGAGTGGGACCTGCGCCCAGGGCCAGGCTCCGCCCACATCACTCTGGAACCTCTGACAGGGTCTTTGATTTGTTTTCCATTTTGATTTCAAAGATGTTATGTCATACTTGGTTCTCTTTTTTATTTCATATTAGGCTGTGAAAAGGAGTCACAAGTGCACACAGTTCTGTAGTTGTCATGTCTGACAGGACTGGGATCCACCTTTGTGTTCTTTTAATAACTGCTTCAGGTTTAAAAGGAGAGTAAATTGATGAGATTAAATACCATTTCTGACATGAAAACTCATCTGATTTAGGATACCTGCCCAGCAGACAGGGATTGACTGAAAAATGCAATGCACAACTGAAATGAAAAACCCCAGTGGAAAGTAAAATGTCAGGGCATCTGAGCAGATAGTCTATAAATTATTTCCGTGAAATATATACTACTGAGCAATAAAATGCACAATCATACTTTGACAAGACATATGAGATCACTTTTATCATGAAGTTAACTCTGCTGTCTTCCCAGAAAACATCACTTTCTAACCCACTAGGAAACAATTCACACTGGAAAAAAGAGTTTGAAAAACAAGAGAAAAACCTTACCAAATCTACTCACATATTTTTTTAAAAGTTGAGTTAGGCTCCTTTAAGGACTTTGTATTCCATAGTAGAAAGTTAATACTGTCAGTAAGTAAATAAAAATAGTCAAATTTATTAGTAATTAATAATGAAAATTCTGCTGAGAGCCAGTATTGTCCATTGGACAACATTCCAACTTTGAAAAGAAAAACAAAAATACCCTTAAATTTATGGAAGCACATTTCCCTAGTAATTTCCCTTAGAAGTTTTTCCTTAGAAAATATTCAGGAAAAAATGATAAAATGAAATAACAGTGTAACATATACACTCTGAATATTAGAAAAATCTATGGAAATGAACATTTTTTCCTACAACACACTGTTAAAAAGCTAAGTCTGGTGAACTACTTTTGCAGTGTTTTCAAATTTTAAATGATGTATAATGAATTTTAATTGACCTAGGATATTTGTTCTCATTTTAATATAAGTTCTCCAGAAAATAATTCCACTTAATCACTGAGTCTACAGCACAGGTTCACCCATACGCCCTGCAGGTTTGTCCCGGGGAGACCAGCTGCTCCAGGGGTTTTACTCGTCTTATTCCTCCAAGGGAGGTGGAATCAAGTTCATCTTCCTGCTTCCCTGTGTCCTAAAGGCCAACAGAATCATAACTGTGAGGAGGGCTTTCTCTGCCAAATTGAATTCTCTTTTCATCAATATTTTAAAAAGCAAATAGTACTAAAAGATTTCTTTTAAAATTGTAATTACTGTTGTCTAACTATAATTTTCTAAAATTCCTAAAATTCCCTGCTGTCTGCTGTGGGTGTTGCTTCCGGTACTTCCATATTGCTAAATATGTGAACTGTTCTCGTGTTATTTTTCCCTCTCTGGCAGGGACTTCCCAGACGAGAGCCGACCTCTCATCCTTCCCGCTCTCTTCTCTCTTCCTCCTCACACGTTACTCGTGCTGAGCGCAGGTTTAGGTCTCAGTCACACTCGGCCTTTCCTTAACCACAGAGCGCCATCCATACTGACACAGGGGGCTCACCCAGGCTCTCTGTCTGGAGAACCTTTCATTTTCCTTGAAGATGACATTGGCTTTTGTTTTCTCACTTGCATGTTGGCAGTAAGTTTTGTTTCTCAGCGGTATCCTATGTTTCTGTGATACATGTTTCATGTATTCAAAATTTGTATTTTATTCATAGAATTCTGCTTCCGCTAACTTCTTATCCTACACACCAGTCTGGAGTTTTCCTTTCATACTTTCCTGTGTATCCCCTGTATCTTTATCTTGGTTTACTGATATGTTTTTGCTGAGTTATGTTTCCCTGTAAGTCAAAAAGGCACTGTCTTATATTGTTTTGTTTTTGGTACCCAGAATCAAACTCAGGACCTTGTACTTGCCAGGCAGGTGCTTGTGCTGCTGGGCTATATCCCCGGCCCCCAAAGGCACTCCCTTAGTCACTTCCACATTGCTGGGACAAAATCCCTCACTCCACTTAAGGGAGGAGAGGGTTACATTTGCTCCCATTCGGGGCCAGAGTCCAGTGGTCTCTGCAGCACCGCATGACCCAGGGGACTCGGGGAGGGGAGAAGCTCAAGGCCTGTGGGACAGGAAGCAGAGAGTCCAGAAAGGAGCCTGGAGACACAGCCTTCCTGTGTCACCCTCACAGCGACTGTCTCTCAGACCCCCTGCCTCCTGACAGCCAGTCAGCTGTGATGGCCCTGTGATCCCGGCACACTCCATAGGGCCCTGGTTATGATCCAAGGGGGCTTCATGGGGACTTCTAGATATAAACTGTAATACAGGCTCACAGGTGATCCAATCTGAAGCCTTCGCTGCAGCAATGTGTCAAGTGCTACGCCATGAATTGCAGACTACAGTGTGTAAAGGTGAAAATTTACTCCTGAGTTATGAGACACACACTTATGATTTTGCATAACGTGACCTGTGCACAGGAGAGCTCTAAAGTGTGCATACCCCAGAGCCCTCGAAAGGGCCTCCCACACTCTGCCTCTGAGCCCTGGCATGGATCTCCAGAGGTCTCCCTCCCTGTGAGCGTGGTGCTCACCCTTCCTCCTCTGCATGGCTCACCGTTCAGACTCCACGGTTGGGAATCGTCCATTGCTGCAATGATTCTCATCATATTACTCTTTTCACCATCAAATTTTCCCACAAGGGATTCACAACCTTGACACATATTTTCCTGTGGGTTTTGTCTGAGATTTCAGTGCAGGAGAGCTTCAAATGGGAGGGAAATGCAAAGGGAAGTACCTAACAGGCTTCAGTGCTTAAATACCGATTCATTTCCAGACTGAGGTGAGAACCCGTCTTAAACTCTCCTGTGTCTGTGATCTCTGGGAATCCTCTGATCAGCATCAGCGGCTACTGTGGCCTTCAGGGCGATCTCTAGCGTCTTGGGAAGGTGGCGCTTTCTCTGCGGTGTTTCCTCCAGACCCCATCACCACTCATTAGCTTCGGATTCAGGCTGCAGGGGGAGATGGAGCAAGGCCTGTGAGCTGCTCCTGCAGAGCTGATGAAGGGCTGGGTCTCCCTCCTCTGTGAGCACCCAGGGCCCTGGAGGAGGAGAGGACGTGGACAGCTCCTGTCCGTGCCCACAGCAGAGGTGATCTCTCCTCCCTCAGCATCCAGGGGAGAGACTGCCAATGAACTGAATCTGCCAAAGCTTTGAGTGCAGGATCAGAGCTCTTCCTCTCGCTCATCCTCCATCACAGACCTTCCAGTGAGTGGTGCTTCTAAGGAGTTAGCAGTTGATGAACTGGATAAAGGATCCCTTATGCTGGTAAGAGGTGAGCAAATTGTGCTACCTCAGAATTATTCATTGTTTATATCCGTCACTCTCACTCTGCCTCTTCGGGTCCTGATGCCCTGATGTCGGTTTTGTTTCACGAGGATCATTGTGTCTAGTGTAGGACACACAAATCTAACTACAAAATCTGAAATCCAAAATACTCAGAGATCTGAAATGTGTTGAACAAATGCCACTGTGATCATCCAAAAAGTTCAGATTTCTGTGCATTTGAAATTTAGGAGCATTTCAGCTTTGGAATTTAATTATTAACATCCTTCACCTGATAAAGGCAATGCAAATATTCCAAAGCCCACAAATCTCTGAAAACTGAAACTCTTCTGGCCTTGAACATGTTGGGCATGGGATACTTATCTTCTGTCGGCTATGTGTCTCCTCACTCACTCCTGGTCACAGTGTGCTAACTTAGTGTCACGGTAAGAGTCATAGCTCATGTTAATATACTCTGGATATTGGAAATGCACTTTAAAGTCAAAAGAGTGAAATTCCTACTTGGGGGGCTGGGGAGTTTAGCTCAGCAGCAAAGCGCCTGCCTGGCAAGGACAAGGTCGTGAGTTCGGTTCCCAGTACCGGAGAAAAACCAAAAAAAAAAAAAAAAATTCCTACTTGGGATTTTATCCATGGCCTTTTAAATATGTTCATATTTGGGGTGTGTGTATGTGTATGTTTATGTAAGTGTGTGTTTCCTTTTCACTGTGATCAGTATGTATGATGGTTAAGCGTTTGATGTTTGTAAAACACTTGAGTTTAACTTCAATGGTAAAGTGACACCTGTGTGTCAAAACTGACACAGGATCTCTGGATGTTTATGTGGCTGGAGGGTAACTTTGAGTCCTTTCCTAGCACTCCCCAGGTATGGAATTCCCCAGTGCCAGCTGTGTGCTCAGCACTGAAAGTCAGTCCTGACCCAGCTGCAGAGCGAGAGCAAGGCAGGCAGCAGATGGGTCCCACTGCCTACCCTGCGGTCCCAGCTGCTGATGGGCCCAGACAGCCTGCACTTCTGCTCCCCTGAACACAGATAGAAGATTTTTTGTTTACTTCTTGGGAATCATTAAAGGACAGAATCTCCTGCCCACTTGCAAAAGTGCCTTCCTCAGTGTAGAAAGATGTAAACAGCTTTGTTAAGTGTTAAAGCAGAATGTGATGCGTAGGGTGAGCAATCAACTAGCAAAGCTGATTAAATCACCTACACCCGGTCATGAGATCGCTCCAACAGGAAAGAGTCCCCCAGCCCACCAAGCCACGCAGATGTGCTCTTGTGGGAAAGACGCCTTTCCTCAGTTAGCAAAGACTCACTGTCTGCTGCATAACTTCCTTGCTACATTCATCTTGAAAATGAAGCAGCCACTGATATCAGAGTGTGATATATTCTCTTTTCCCAAAGGAAAATAGAACTTTTCCTACTTTTATGTCACACTGACAGATAGATACCACTGGGAGAGAAGTCCCAGCGTTCACCTGCGCAGCGCAGGAAGGGCGGCGTCCCTCTCCTCACGGGGGCGGACGCTCTCGTCGGGTGTGTCCCGAGTACTTAAGAAGGACGTGTCCGGTTACAAAACTAAGAAGAAGCTCACGGGGCTGAAAGGGTCTACATCCCAGAGAAGGAAAGGAAGTGCTCTAAGAAAGAAAAATTGAGAGAAAGAACTTCACTTGGTAAATGCAGAAATAGTGAAATGCTTTTAGTTTTTTATGTAATTTTTGTAATACCACAGTTGGATACCCTGCTGTAATTTTATACTATGTCATACACATCTTCTTATATTAACTTACTTTTTAAAATTTAATTTTATTGTATTAGTACATGTTTATAACTCATGCAGCATGCACCCGTCTTGGGAGCAGTCACACGTGCTCATAGCAGCTCTGTTTTCTAGTCCCCTCCCCTCCCCCCTCCTCTGGCTCCCTATCACCTCTTACAAGCTTGTCGATATTGTTTGTCTTGGTTCACGTTGAGGCGTGGAACGTCTACCTTGCCTAGAGTTATATAATGGAATAGTGCTCTGGCATAAAAAACGACACTGCAAAGCAAGAGTTAGAGCTTCCTTCTATCAGCCTGCAGGCATAGTTTGATCCAGCCTAAGGTCCTGGCTGAGGAACTGCTGCTGTCTCCCTCCCTGGGTGTGCCGGTGGATTCAGCAGACACGTTCCCTGGCATTCAATTGTCCATTGAGTCAGGACTCTTCTTACGCAGTGCATTCAACCACAGCAGGAGCAGTGTAATGCATTTCAGTGCCGTCCACCAGAGCTAGTTGAGAAATAACACTCCTCAAGCCCCTGTTTTGGGTCTCCCTCTAGCAGTGGGAGCACACCAGCAATGTGAGCCCCCAATCCTGAGTAACTCAGGAGTCTGGTACCTGATGGTAAGATCTGTCTGTGATCACAAGTCCCTCCCTTTCAGAGGGAGTCACCCCAGTCCACTCTCCAGCTGCCAACAGTGTCCACTGACTCTGTTTCCCTCCTCAGCCCTGGGACCTCGATGGTGTGAATGCCCCAGGGGGATGCCCTGGGATTCAAGTTCACATTCCCAGCCCTTTCCACAGCATCTTCCATTCCAAACCTGCCCTGTGTGGCTGCGTCCTGGGGCATTTTTAAGGCAGATACTCACCATGCATTACCACTGGAAGATCATTTGCGATCAGAGACTCATGTTCTTCCCGCTGTCTCCCACGCCAGACTTCAGCCCCCTTGTCCTGGAGAAGCCGAGCTGCGGGAACTCACTGCTCCACCATCTTGTCCTCTCTCCTGTGTTTCTTGTTGATGTTCTCTGTGTCTGTCCAATGTGCTTCCCCCCCCGTGTAGGCTCTTCCAGATCATTCTTTCTCAGTGGATCTTACCTCAGCTCCTGTGATGTGAATCTTCCTCTAGTAAACCATGTTGAATCTCCTATTTCATACTTTTGCCTTAACAGGACCACGTCTGTGGTTTGACTGGCACTTCTCTTGACCCGAGGAGAGGGGACAAGAGCCAAGTCCACATTGGTGGGGGCTGAGCCAAGGTGCGGAGTCCACAGTTGTGGAAATGGCCAGGTGCCAGCACGTGGGTCCAAGCATTCTGTGTGGGCTACATATATTAAATTTTAAAAATGAGAATAGGGAGTATCTTCTACACTTCGCTTACAAAAAAGCACTAATTTTTTTATGCCCATATCACCCTGCACATGCCCAGTATTGTTTGATTTCAGAAGTTAATCAGGATTGGGACTACTTAGTATTTGGATGGGAGAGAAATATTAGTTTTAATGTTTTCACATTAGTTGGCTTATATGATTATATAACACTAAGTACTATATGCTTTAAAGAAAGATAATATTTGAAATCACTTAACAATTTTCATTTTATGTCCCGCTTTTATGTGTTATATGGTAAAGTGTTAAAGCTTTCACTAGTTGAATATCTTCATCTGAAAAATAATAATACTCTTCAACACCCAGAGTGATAAGATTTAAATACACTGCTTCGTATGAATTTGAGTTACAACCCTATGCGAAGTGGAAAAATCTCAGTTTAGCTTCAGGTCCTGCGACTATTGCACATTAACCCTAATGCACTGTGTCCTCTTATCTGTGTCTTCTTAAAGGTGAATCCACATCTCCTACTTTAGCTCTGCTCATCAATTGTCCAAATTCATCGTATTACTGACCTGATATCTTTCCTCTCTGGTCAAAGCCACCGCCAAGCCTGCCACATGCTCAGCAATGACTGTCCTTTTCTTAACCACCTGCAGGGCAGTTCCAAGTGAAGGGACCAAGCTCACCCGTCACTGCC
>NW_004955613.1:273665-276374 GCF_000276665.1 Chinchilla lanigera
GGCTGTGCTCTTTCCTATCACGTGTGCTCCTGCCCACTCTTCCTCTGTCCCCCTCTGGACTCAGATCTCTGCAGAACCCTGCACTGTGACCTCCTCCTTCTCCCCAGACATGGACAGCATGGAAACGCCTGTCCCGAGCAGATGGAAAGCTAAGGGAGTGCTCGTAGTTCAGCCGTGAACTGAACCTGGATCATCTCACTCTGCAGATATTTCAAGCCCATCTGCTGAGCTCCAGGGTGGGTTCCTCTTTGCCTCCTTTCAAAGGGCCTCTGGAAAAACCAAGCAAACCATCACTGGAGCAAAATACTGACCTTCGAGATGTGGGAGGATCCTGATGTCCAGGTGCTTCCCATCTGTGACAACCTGTGAAAGCCAGAGGCTGCGGGGAGACTAATTTGTGCACTGCAGCAATTCTGCCCAGGGGCAAAGAGACTTTTGTGTCACAGCTACCTAAAAAGTCATTGAGTCATATGATTCTTACACATTTTAGGAGACTCCAGAAGAGATTTGCTGGCAAGTTTTATACAGAAAACTTTGGGTACAATTTCTGCAAACCAAAAACTTCATACCTGTATCAGCGTTTTATTAGGGAAACAAATATAACATAAAATATGCAAAGTTTAAGTAATTACAAAATCAATTTAACATGGTCACCTATAGAGTTGGATGAGGAAGAGTGCAGGGAGTTTCCAAAAGTTTTTCCATAGAAAATTAGTTCCTAAATTCATGGATATCTTCTTTCTATATTCTCCAAGAAAATGTCTCTGTTTTTATTTATTTATTTATCTGTTTTTATTTTAAAGAGAGTAGTAAATGAGAAAAAAATAAAGAAATAGAACAGTAGCAGCATGCCAGTATCACGAACATAAACAAATCAAAGCAAGAACACTCAAAGTGATACAGAGCCTCACAACAAAATAATAGGAATAAACAGTGCTTGTTATATTTCATATCGCTATCCTCAACTACGTTGCTCAGATTACCAGATGTAAGAATGAAAGATTACTCAAACCATAATAGGGAATAAGAAAATAATTCTTTGATAAAACAGTAGAGATAATACAGAGTTTCACTAGGCAAGATGGTAGGAGTTCACCAGTGCAATTCCATTGAATATTGTTACCTTTGGATCAGTTGCTCAGACCACCAGACACAAACATGCACAATCGATCAGAACATAAAAACTTGCAATCATTAACTGTTCATTTCAGTACACCACCAGACATCAGCAATACAGTTATCGCAGTGGGAAACATTTCAACTTTATTTTGCCTTTTCTCTTATGATACACTAGAAAAATTATGCCCTGGGCTTATCCAATCTTCTTCCTCCACATGAACACATCTCAAAGGGCACCTCAACCCCTGGGCTGACTGTTCAGAGCTGAACCTCATGGACCCTCTCTCAGGAGCTGTGCTGTCTTAGCTGCGTGGGCCCTGGCCCTCATTTCTTTAGTCTGCCCCGTCCTCCTGGAGGAGTGAAGTGAGGCCCAGGTCAGGAATCCATTCCCCCTGGAGATGCGGTCTCTGCAGGAGCCCAGAGCCCCTCCCTGCCCCTTCCTCACCGTTTCCCTTCAAGGAGTCGCTGTGCTGCCCTCAGCAGGGCTGCTCTTCTCCAGAGCTCAGCGCTGCAGCTTCCCCTCTTGCTCCTGGCTGCATTTTCCTCTCCCCACCTCCTTACCCGAGACCAGTCCTGTGGACAGACACGGCATGGGAGCAGGTGAGGCATCTGTGCTGTGTGCACCGCCCTGCTGCATGCTGGGCTTCGTCCTGACCCAGTGCTCCTGCGAGGAGCAAGAAGCAGTGAATCTGGGGTAGAAGAGTGGGTGGACACTGTGAGGTCTCCCTGTCCTTCATTCGGAGGCTCCAGCCCCCCTCAGTGAAGCTTTCATGTCCACTTGAGGAGGACCCCAAGGCAGCCATAGGGAGAGGGGGAGAAACCCTGGGGAAATGGATCAGTGCCTCTGCCTCACTGTCACTGGCTAGAGGGTGCACAGGGCACGTCCAGGGCATCGCTCCCATCAGCATCTTAAATCCAGTCCTAAGTACACGGCACACTGCGCCTGAGCAGTGCTCATCTGGCAAGGGTGTGCAGATACAGGGCGTGTATTAAATGTGCCACCCCAACACAGCGTTCTAGCTGTGCATTGTTCTAAAAATTTAAAATGACCGGATACTATGTGAAGTGGAGCAGTTTTTAGTCTTCATTCATGGTGCATGTGATCCACACATACGCATTTCTGTTGTCTGATGGAGTCAACCATGGAGACAGCACCGTCCCCACATCACAGATTCCTGTGGAGCGTTCTGCTGCAGGTCAAGACAAGCTAAGTGAATGCTGTGGGATCAAGTGTATTTTACACAGAAAACCATGGGATGCTGTGTGATCTGCAGCTCTCAACTCCAACTGCAAGGACAGAGTGTTTCAGCACCCACCTTAGGAGTCATCAGATGGAAGGATAAATAACACTTCCGAGGGGACGGAGGAAAATGAATAAAAGATACAGGATTATTTGGAATTGGATATTTTACTAAATGCTGCTGTAGCTAATTTCATCTGTTTAAGCCATTGTGTGGGGAAATACCTGATGGCCAACATTTCTGTAACTCAGTTTTCACAAGCACAGATATTCACAGAGAACTTAATTAGTAAGAACCAGCTAACTTGCCCATCTGAAATATTTGCAAACTCAAAAAGGTACATTATTTT
>NW_004955613.1:277158-278797 GCF_000276665.1 Chinchilla lanigera
GAGGGCGGAGAAGAGCTGCACGCCGCAGTCTGCACTGTGCTGCGTCCGCAGTGACCGCTCCCAGGAGTCCCGTGTGGCTCCGATGCTCCCTGCAGCTTTCGTGACTGCTCTCCTCAGTCTCGGAGGAACTGCGGAGCCTGTGGACTCGCTGTTCGTCCCCTGTGCATTTGTCCTCTCCCCAGCCTCAGCTTTTGCCCCTTTCTGTCCTTTTCTCCGCTCTACCGCACAGAGCACCGACACCCAAGTCGCTGAATTCTGGACTCTTTCTACCTTCTGACAAGAGCAGTTTCCCGCGGATTCCTGACACCTGCGCCCTTTCCAGGAGCCACGTCCACCTTGGCCTGCACTAAGCACCTCTCCAGTTCCCCTATTCATTCTGAATTCTAGTTTTCTGTACCCTCATATGGAGTATAAACTGTTGTAGATTTTGTGTTACAATTCTTCAGTATCCCCACTAGTTTGTAAATTAATTAATGCCAAAAATATATTGCCAAATTGATATCAAAATTAACATCTAGAGGAATTAGTAAAAAGTGTCGTTTTTGTGATTTAGTTTGGTAAGCAACACACATTAAAGCTAATTAACGAGAGAGCTTTTGAATTTGGGATTGGAAAGAGAAAATTATGTATCTGAGGAGTAAGTTTCTACTGAGACTCTTAGAAAAACAAAATCTGAGGTTATGCAGTAGCCCACATGTTGTAGTTAGACTTTCATGCCCACAGAGGTTTGCAGGCTATATTTTAGAGAACAAAGAGCTGGAGCTAAGAAATGTAGTGATCATTAATCCTAGGGCCAGAAGACTCCTGAAACCTGTATGGTAGAGTATGACATAGATAAAGAATGCATCTTCATATTTATATCATTTGAATCAATTATGCATAAGCAATTAAACAGCAATTATCTGATTAACCAATTAATATGTAAGCATGTTTTTTAAATTATGTGATGAAGATCTTTCTCCAATGATAATGTCCTCATTTGTCTTCTGAGCTCACATCATCACATAGATTGAACCCTGCCATCAGAGTTGTTCTTTCAAATACAAGCAACTGACAGATAGTCACACCTCTCAGCAATGAGCTGGAATTGCCTTTCAGGCGTGGACTTGACATCTGTGTGTTTTATCCTCTGACACCAGTCCACATCCCCACTTTAATTGTAGAGTATCCCCACCTGTGTCCTCAGCATAAGGCTGGGCTTGCAGCTATGGACAGGTGGGAATAACTGGACAGAGAGGACCAGGGCAAGTTCCCTTGAAGAGTGAGGGGAAGAGAATCTCCTGCACTCAGTGCACCTGTATTCATGAACACTTCTGCACGTCCCATGTATAAATATGGGATTCAGCCTGGGTGGTGGATGCATGAATATCTGTTACACTAGCTTATATATTCAATGTGTTCCCATAGCTTCCAAATTACTTAGGGCCCTCCTGGGCCTCACACATCGGGGAAGCAGGGACATGGGAGACCCTCAGATCCTGACTTCCTGAGAGTCACAGTGGGCTGAGGCTCAGTGTCTCTGCCCTGCTTTCTCCTGGAGAAAAGACCCAAGGACTTGAACCCAGCAACCAAGTGAGCCGGTGTCTATCTGTGTCTAACCAGCTGCTTCCTGTCTTTCAGAAGCCTTGTTTCCCCGGGT
>NW_004955613.1:280274-281441 GCF_000276665.1 Chinchilla lanigera
AAAAAAAAACCAAATAATAATTAGATAATTACTTAAACGTAGTTATTCTTAGGTGATTTTCTTTCATTTGTTGCCAGAACACAGAAAGAGATCCGTCACTGAGATGACTGAGGGGCAAGGACAGGGAAACCCCTTTGGTCCTCGTTCTGCTGCCCCGCACCTGTCACGCCGGGGCTTGAATAAGCGTGAGGTTCACGTCAATACATGGTCTGACCCTGCTGAGTGGTGTACAGTTTTGAAATGTTTTAAGGTAAGGATCTGAAATCTGCCTGATTATTTTGAGACAATAGGAGATGTGGATGACATTTTTAGTCCAGAGAAAGTTTAAAAGTCTGGTGGCTTGACTTGAGCATCCAAGACGCACCCTTCACTGGTCTGAGGGAGATTAAAGGAGCTCCCTTTCTGTGCTCTGCCCTGTAACCTTATTCACACTCCAGGTTCTCCTCATCATTGCTAGGCCACTCCCAAATGCATGATGAAGAAATGAGAATCTTCAACCCTAGTTTAGAAAAATTCTTTGAAAGTTCTAAGAAGAGTGTATTGATGAGTATTTACCCCTCACCTATTTTCTTGGATATGGGACTAATCACTGCCTAAATCAAAAGAAAAATGAGGAGATCCAATTTTATATTCAAAATTTCTAATGAGCGTGATATAATTTTCATTTTGCACTCTAATTGCTTTGGTAGGAAAACGGCGGTCTAGCGCTGTGTCCCTAGTGCTGAACTGTCAAGTCTCGGGCTAAAAGGTCCCTTTGTCAAGTGTGGATAAGTTCTGGGATGGAGTGAGTCTGTTGTGAGTAAGGAGAGGAAAAAGTTGGGTCACATGCTTTGGTGAAGCAACAGCATAGCAAACGCTTCTTCAGAGGCAACGTTTAAATCTTTAAAATCAAATAACAACCCACAGCTTGTGTGCCTTTACAGGTGTAAGATACACAAAATCCACATATAATTCAATACCCCTTTTGATCTGAAATATTGTTTAGAGACAACTAAAGTATCTTCCTACTAAGGTCTACACAATAATTGTGCTGATAGCAAGGGGAAGCTTGTTAGTTACATAGTGAAAAACAAACCATTTTGCCTAAACCCTATGAGGACTGCGAGTTGGGGGATTCCATATCCCACTGGACAGAGACCAGCAGCTTTTTCTTCATAAGTAATTGAC
>NW_004955613.1:281806-283212 GCF_000276665.1 Chinchilla lanigera
CAGATGCTAGAAAATGTAGCATCATATCGCCATGAAAACAGTTTTGATCAGTTTCAAACGAAATTGCCTAGGCTTCAAAGTTTCAGTCAGCCTATGGCTATCTCTTGAAGAAAGGTCCTTTTCTCCTAGGATGGGAAGCAGATTCCCTAGTAAGTGGAAAAACTTTCACAGAGAATGAAGCAAAATTCCACTGAGAGGAGGACATTTGGTGAAATGAATAAATCTGTCTAAAACTCCATCCATGTGCAGTTACACACCATCTTGTTATTGGCCTCACAGTTGTAAAGGGAATTTTTTAATCATTAAATAAATAAAGTAGTGAGTAGTCCATTTAATGAGAACGGTGTGAGTGAAAGAGAGAGAGATCCTCTGTGACCTGTGTTTCTCTTTCATGTTCACTCAGTCAGGCAGTCACTAGCTTCTCTCAAGGTGGAGCAACATGAGTGATATTTTCCTCATTGTCAAGATATGAAGACAAATATGAGATCTGAGGACAACCTGCTCCAGACGGACAGTGCCGATCTGGGTTTCAGTGACATCTTTGCTACTTGGTAACTTCTGTGATCTTTCAAAAGACATCAAGACATTAAGCTGGTGGAATATATATCTGACTTCTAACATGGTCATGGTGCTGATGTTTATGACACAAGGTTACACTTGGGATTGAATGGTAACACATCTAAGCACCGTGACTCAGATGCAGGATCTGAATTCTTGGTAGTAATTGTGCAGCTAGTGATCCTGGAAAGGTGATGGTTTTACACCTATATCTGAATCTATACAGTAAAATTGAAATTAATCTATGGTATCCGCTTAGGATTCATTTGGTTTGTTGCAGGGAAGAACAAATTCTCCAACTGAAATTATATAATATTACCAATATCACATGGCCATAAATCACTAACTTATACATGTAGAGCAACAACATATTTATTTTATTCTCATTATAGCCCTGTGTTCAAGGGCATTTCCTAAATACTTTTACTGTTTCCTTTCAGATGCAGTCTGAAAAACTGGTGCTAGTTTAGCATTTTATATTTAAATCAGTCACTTTCTGTTAGGAAGCCAATCCCCACAGGAGCTCATGAACTTGACAGTGGGGTCTTTGCCCCGGAAACGCTCTGGGCTAACTTTGTGACCCTGGGGGAGGACAATGTGCTCCTGTTTCCATCACAGCCCAGGGTCAGAGGCAATCAGAACTCAGCATCAAACACAAGTTATGTGGTCCAGGATTCTTTCACCATAGTCAATGGAATGAGGGCAATTTACTCTTTCAAGTCTACATTTCCATCTAAAATAAACTTTCCCAGAGTGCAGATTCCAAAGTGCACCTCCCCTTGGTCTGCACATCAGAGAGCTGCCCCTGCCCTGCTCCAAGGGGGCCCAGGACCCTGGTCCTCCCACAC
>NW_004955613.1:283887-284756 GCF_000276665.1 Chinchilla lanigera
CCCTGTGGGGTGAGGAAGCTGCTGCCCAGGTCCTGCTGTCTCTCAACTCTCCCAAGGCCGAGCTTCTCCAGGCTCGCACAGCCTCGGGGAGAGCATCTTTTAACAGTCAATTAAGGAAAAGCACCGTCAAGAAGCTCTCAGAGAGTTTATGTATCACCTTTGTCATTGTCGACATCAGAAAAATTGTGAGTGTTGCCCGCCCTGCAAGTACGATGATGTTTGTGAGGTTGCCTTCCTTGTCTGACTTTTAGGCCACACTCAGTTCAGGTTTTCCATCTGCAAAAATCTTTTCCCATAGATAAACAATTGATTAAATATAAAGAGGCTCTAAATCAACCTACCCAACACAAATCCATCCAGACTGAATTCATCATTGACAACATTAATCCCAATATGAAAACCTCTGCAATGGTATGTGTACATTCATAATAATTCTGCTGAAGTCCTTTCCTTAGAATTGAATGCTGGTTTTGAGAAAAGGGTATTTGGAATTCACCATACAATAAAACCACAGTAATGAGAAGGAACTCATTTAACTATTTTTAAATTAATAAGTCATGCAAAATAATTTCCAATAAGGAAAAGTTATTGCAGTCTTCACAGTTTTATTTTAATGTGTCAAATGTATCCCGTATGAGAAACTGTACTTTATAATGGTGATATAGGTAAGTGTAAGTAGTGCTTTCTCCTCTGTCTGATGCTGAAAAGTAGAAAAATTAAACAAGAAAGATAGGGAAGAACTAGCAGGACAGAGCGCGGAGAGGCAGACAGAGGGCAGACTGTGGGGAGCGCTGCAGCCCACATTCAGGTTTTCTTATTTATGTTGTAAGTGGTGCAGAGCACTGCCGGGTTCTGAGTGGAGAGAGGGC
>NW_004955613.1:285336-287613 GCF_000276665.1 Chinchilla lanigera
CCAAGAAAGGACCAGCTGCATGTACGTTACTAATGAAAGGAAATATCATTTAGCTGCTCGATGATGCTGTAAAAGTGCGCTGCTTGTGATAGTCGTAGGCCTCAAACCCTGCCGGCCTTAGTGGCAGCGAGACTGTACACAAGTTCAGTGGTGTCCCACGCAGACAGCAAGGACAGCTGGCCCTGTCTGTCCTTCTGCTTCAAACTCCGGAAAGCTGAGCAAACGCTCCCAAATATTTTACAAATTATGTGTGGATAAAGGCCAGGAACTACTTTCTTGGCATTTCAAAAATTAACATTCCTTTGTCTTTTGATTTTTAGAGAGAATCGCTAAAGAATGTGGTAAGTTCTATTTTTTTTTCCTGTGCTAAATTGAAAATTCAGTCTATGTTTTGAAATATTTGTCTATTAGTGTAATTGTCTGCAGAAAAAAGAAAATTTTTGTGAAGACCCTTTCTGTGATTCTGCATCAAACTACAGAAAGCTGAACAAACATTCCCAAGTCATTTAAAAATCATATCAAGAAAAATGTTAGGAACAACTTTCCTGGCATTTCAAATATTAATATTCCTTTGCCTTTTTTTTTTTTTTTTTTTTTTAGAGAGAATGGCTAGACAACTTGGTAAATTCTGATTATATTCATGTGCTAAACTGAAAATTCAGTCTGTGTGTCATCAAAATATTTATCTTTCTGTGTAATTGTAGAAAAAATAAAACTGTTTGTAAAGACTTTTTCTGTCCTTCTGCTTCAAACTCCAGAAAGATGAACAACTGTTCACAAATATTTTACAAATTATATAAAGACAAAGGCTAGGATCCACTGTCTTGGCATTTTAAAAATTAATATTTGTTTCCTTTTTCTTAAAAAAAGAATTACTAAAGAACATGTTAAGTTCTGTTTTTCTTTTGCTAATTTGAAAATTCAGCCTAGATGTCATGAAAATACTTATCTCTCAGTGTGATTGCTTGCAGAACAAAAAAAACTTTTTGTAAAGATCCTTTTTGTATTTCTGCTTCAAACAACAGAAAGCTGGAAAAATATTCCCAAATATTTCACAAATTATATTGTGAAAAACTCTAGGAAAAACTTTCCTGGCATTTCAAATATTAATATTTCTTTGCCTTTTTTTTTTTTTTTAGAGAGAATCGCTAAACAACTTGGTAAATTCCGACTGTATTCATGTGCTAAGCTGAAAATTCAGTCTGTGTGTCACCAAAATACCTATCTTTCTGTGTGACCGCAGAGCAAAGGAAACTTTTTGTAACGACTGTTTCTGTCCTTCTGCTTCAAACTGCAGAAAGCTGAAGAAATGTCCACAAGTATTTTACAAATTATATGGAGACAAAGGTTAGGAACAACTTTCTTGGTGTTTCAAAAAGTAATACTTCTTTGCCTTTTTACTTTTTCAGAGAAGACTATGGAAGAACTTGGTAAGTTGTGTTTTCTTTCTTGCGCTAAATTGAAAATTCAGTCTATGTGTCATGAAAATATTTGCCTCTCAGTGTGATTGTTTACAGAACAAAGAAAATTTTTTTTTCTAAAGACCCTTTCTATATTTCTGTTTCAAACTCCAGAAAGCTGAACAAGTGTTCCCAAGTACTTTACAAATTATGTGAAGACAAAATCTAGGAACAACTTTCTCGGAATTTCTAAAATTAATATCCCTTTGCCTTTTTTTTTTTTTTTTTTAGAGAGAATCACTAAAGAACTTGGTAAGTTTTGTTTTCTTTCCAGTGCAAAATTGAAAATTCAGTCTGTGTGTCATCAAAATACTTATCTCCCTGTGTGATTGTTTGCAGAATATAGAAAACGTTTCATAAAGCAGTGTAAGTACAGTCCTGAATCTCACCACTGACACCCACACCCGTTACCCACAGCAGCGCTGCCTGCCCAGCCACTCCGCTGACTTCTGTGTCTCCATCTGGTCGTAGGTCTGAAAGCAGCTCGAGGATTTGCAGGTAACTGCAAGGGGAACAACCTAAAGTGACTGCATGTTTGCCACCTCACCTCTGTGGGGTTCTAGTGTGAAAGGACAGGCTTGGCCCAATGATCTGTAAGGCGCGTGTGAACTAGGAGGACAGCTTGATGCTGGACGTGTGCGCCTGGGGTTATGTGAGAACCAACACACTCCGTGTGGGAGATGTGAGAAAACACTCTTCCATGAATACACAAGGGACCTATGTGCTGCTTCACCTAACACGTACCTGACATGCCAACTTGAGAAAAGGGAAGTTTTACCTTGGCTCCCAGTTCTGGGGAGTTTAGATCATGGGCGAC
>NW_004955613.1:288540-289851 GCF_000276665.1 Chinchilla lanigera
TTCCTCCCCATGAACACACTGACCGTGCTGCTCTGTGCTGCTGTTCCGTGGTCTCCTGCTCCCTCTGTGGCAGTTTTCCTCTCTGTGGATGCGGTGTCCTGTGTGGGAACCTGGGAAGCACCGTGAGCATCAGACACTGGTAACACCTTTCCCAGGTGTCAGCCCCATGTCCCCCATTCCTACCAACCGTGTCCTTAGAAACTGAGGTGACAGCACAGATCAGGTCCAGAGGTGAAGGGTTTTGGAGAAGTTTCCCTGAGAGGAAAGATCTCCACATCTGTAGGTGGGCGTGTTTATGGGCCGTGGCTGTGCGAAGGACTCCTGGATCCCTGTGCTGTGCCCTCACCCCTCCTTTGACAGCACTCAGAATTGAAAGCTCTTTTCTCAAAGCCTACAGATAATGTATTTCTTCCTTTTTTACAGAAGACATAGTTCTGGATGAAGATACTGCCCACCCTCAGCTCTTGGTGTCAGAGGGTGGGAAGCATGTAGAATGTTTGTCAGAGGAGCGAGCTGTTCCTGAAAGCCCTGGAAGATTTACCTTTCTCCGAGCTGTGCTGGGTCGGAACAGCTTCTCCAGTGGGAGCCATTACTGGGAGGTGGATGTAGGAGGCAGTGAACGGTGGGCAGTGGGACTGTGCTCAGAGTCAGTTGACAGGAAGACCTATTTTGTGAATATTCATCCTGGGAACGGTTTTTGGAGCATTAACAGGACTTCTCATAATTACCGGGCTCTTTACCTACACTGTCATAATTTTAGTGTTGTAGCGCCCCCCTCGGTCGTGGGCATTTATTTGCAGTATGAGCAAGGACTGATCTCTTTCTATGATGTGAAACAACTCACTGTACTCCATACTTTCACAGGCAAGTTCTCTGGGCCCCTGAGGCCGTGTTTTCTTACTGGATTTTGCACTCCAGGACATTATCCTGGCCTGTTCATCCGCCCAGTGCCACCGCCACAGGCATTGGTCCTCCCTAGAGCAACCTGAAGTATGTTCCACAGGGCTCACCCCATGAACCAGGACAGCACACCAGGCCCCAGCCAGGATGCTGCGGGTTGGGGCTGGAGGCATTTGCCTTCAAAGGCCCAGGCTGCTTCCCAGCTGTGTGGAAAATTATGTATAAAGCCTGTTATTTGCCTATTTTTACTGATCACTCATGCAGCCTCACATCCCCTTAATACACTTCCCTTTTTCCCTGTCAGCTTTGAGAAATGCAACTTCATTCTATTCTCCCTTTTTTGAGCATCAGATTTTGAAAAGAGCTGGCTGCTTCCCTCAGTAGACATTGCTGTGTGTTCCTCACCATACT